>NC_057799.1:426096681-426314134 GCF_018294505.1 Triticum aestivum | reverse complement strand
CCAAGTCCTCTGGATCATGTTTGTTCCGAAAATCACGTTTCCGAAGGTTTCATTCTGTTTGGACTCTGTTTGATATCCTTTTCCTTCGAAACACTGAAATAGGCAAAAAAACATCAATTCGGGCTGGGCCTCCAGTTAATAGGTTAGTCCCAAAAATAATATAAAAGTGTATAGTAAAGCCCATTAAACATCCAAAACCAAATATAATATAGCGTGGAACAATAAAAAATTATAGATACGTTGGAGACGTATCAGGCGGCGTAGGTGATTGTGAACAAGAACGTCACAACTCCATATCATCCGCACCACCCGTGCAGTTCATGCTGGGCTGCAACGACCATGAGGAAGAGTAGTACAAGGGAGATTGAGGCGTCAATGTCTCATGTCTTACTCTTCCTCGCCTACGAGGCTGCGACCTACAACTTCACTTGCCAAAGCTCACTGGCGGCGAAGATGCCGGACATGGAGAACAACAAAGACTTGAAACACGGACACCGACGAATATTTAGAGTAGGTTAACTTTTGCTATATTAAAAAAATGTCATGTCCAGACCTTTCTTCTCCTCTCCAGTGCGACTACAGGAGGCGATAAGGGAGGCGAAAGGAGGGCGACTGTGGCCATCGGGCCGCTCCATCTCTGGTGCCCCTTGGGGCCTTGGAATTGCAGCGGACCATGGTTCTCCCTTGGCGGTGGGTGTACTATCCCTGCACTATGTAGGCTAGTTCCCTAGCCGAGTTCGTAGTCGCCAAACCGACGGACTTGGGAAGGAATTAGGTCCCTCCTGAAAGATCGTGGATGTCGCCTAGAGGGGGGGTGAATAGGCACTTTAAAATAATTACGGTTGAGGCTTGAACAAATGCGGAATAAACCTAGCGGTTAATTTGTCAAGCACAAAACCTACAACAACTAGGCTCACCTATGTGCACCAACAACTTATGCTAAGCAATAAAAACTACTTAGGTGATAGCAAGATATATGACAAGAAACAATATGGCTATCACAAAGTAAAGTGCATAAGTAAAGGGCTCGGGTAAGAGATAACCGAGGCACGTGGAGACGACGATGTATCCCGAAGTTCACACCCTTGCGGATGCTAATCTCCGTTTGGAGCGGTGTGGAGGCACAATGCTCCCCAAGAAGCCACTAGGGCCACCGTAATCTCCTCACGCCCCCGCACAGTGCAAGATGTCGTGATTCCACCAAGGGACCCTTGAGGGCGGTCACCAAAACCGTACAAATGGCAACCCTTGGGGGCGGTCACCGAACCCGTACACTTTGGCAACCCTTGGGGGCGGTCACCGGAACCCGTCACATTACTCGGGGCGATCTCCACAACCTAATTAGAGACCCCGACGCTTGCCCGGAGCTTTACACCACAATGATTGAGCTCCGAACAACACCAACCGTCTAGGGCGCCCAAGCACCCAAGAGGAACAAGCTCAAGGGTACCAAGCACCCAAGAGTAATAAGCTTCTCAACTTGTAACTTCCACGTATCACCGTGGAGAACTCAAACCGATGCACCAAATGCAATGGCAAGGGCACACGGAGTGCCCAAGTTCTTCTCTCTCAAATCCCACCGAAGCAACTAATGTTAGGGAGGAAAATGAGAGGAAGAACAAGAAGGAGAACACCAAGAACTCCAAGATCTAGATCCAAGGGGTTCCCCTCACATAGAGGAGGAAGTGATTGGTGGAAATGTGGATCTAGATCTCCTCTCTCTTTTCCCTCAAAAACTAGCAAGAATCCATGGAGGGATTGAGAGTTAGCAAGCTCGAAGAAGGTCAACAATGGGGGAAGAACACGAGCTCCAAGGATAAGGTTCATTGGGGAAGAAGACCCCCTTTTATAGGCGGGGAAAAAATCCAACCGTTATGGTCACAGCCCACACCGAGCGATACTACCGCTCCAAGGAGCGGTACTACCGCTAGGGCGGTAGTAGCCCTTTGAAACACAACAGCGAGGAGGCAAAAAGCCAGAAGAACCGTCGGAGTGGAAGTACCGCATCACCACACGGTACTACCGCTAGGGGTAGCGGTACTACTGCTTGCGAGCGGTACTAAAAAATTACATCCGTGCCTACCACCGCTGGACTTGTGACAAGTTTTTGGTACCGAGCGGAAGTAGCCACGGTAGTACCGCTCCCAAGAGCGGTAGTAAAAAATTACATCCGCTCCTGTCCGCGGTAGTACCGCTGCAGCCTTTTCAGAACACCAAAATTGACACAACTTCTGCAAAGGGACTCCGAATTCGATGAAACCAAGTTTATTGGAAAGCTAGTGACAAGGGCTAACACAATCTTGATAGAAATACCAATAAGAAGCAAATGATAAAAGTCCCAAAAGAAAATGGTGAGAACCATTCCTCGGATAAGACCGGTAAAACCTCCAACATCGAAAACATCATAGAAGATGCATGCAAACTCCGTTTTCGATGAACTCAAGCTTGTCATCAAGATGACCATAAGCTCTAAGACTCACAAAGCAAACCAAACAAGAACCAAGAAACATGATGCAAGGATGCAATGGTTTGAGCTCTCGATGAACGATACGATCAAGCTACTCACTTGAGAGCCCCCCTTGATAGTACGACTATCAATCCTATAACCCGGTCTCCCAACTACCACCTTGAAACTGGTAAAATAGAAAACCTATCAAGGGCAAACCTTTGCCTTGCACATGGTCCACTTGAGCTAGATGATGACGATCTTGACTCCCTCAAGTTGGACCACCTTTCTTGATTGCGTTGGCTCGATGAAGACTAGATGATTACTCCCCCATAGTCCACTATGGGTGAGCCACTCTTCGGCACATCTTCACAAGTCCATTGTCACCACAATGGATGGCAAGCTTCAAGCACTTGATCTCTTCGTGATGCTCCACTTGAACTTGCAGACGGCAATCTTGATGACGATCACAACTTGATGTCATCATCTCCATGGGTTGAGTGATATCTTCCTCTTGACGCAAGCCCATGAACACGTACCTAACCCCACATAGAACTCTCACATAGACCATGGGTTAGTACACAAAGCACAATGGACAATGCTTACCATACCATGAGATCACTTGATCCCTCTCGGTACATCTTCTACGCTTTGTGAGTTGATCAACTTGATTCACTCTTGACTTAGTCTTGATCAACCTAGAATCTTTCCAACTCTCTTCATTTGGACGATGTCTTGAAGGTAAACATGAATGATCACACAATCTTCTTCTTCAAGACATGCTTGCAATAAGCTCAACTCTCACATGACCAATCTTTGGATAATTCCTTAATAGCACCTTGGTCAACACAAACTCTCCTTGAAACCAACACATGTACTCCAAGAAAAGCCTATGGACAAAACCTTCAAATATAACTCAAGGCAACCATTAGTCCATAGACATTGTAGTCAATTACCAAAACCAAACATGGGGGCACCACATGTTCTTTCAATCTCCCCCATTTTGGTAATTGATGACAATCACTTTCAAGAGAGTTTATATAAAGAATTATGCAGCACCATGCAATGCAACAACCAATGATGCATGAGTAAGAGATGCAAATGCTTAGGAACAAAACCAAAGCAAGAGGAATGAATTCTCTAAACTTTCCACAAAACTCTCTGAAACTTCTCCCCCATTGGCATCGATTGCCAAAATGGGAGAAAAGCTTAGAAGGCCAATATAAATTGTGTTCCTCCATAATTTGTGTATTTCTCAACAAGAGAGTGGAATGCAATACACAAGTTTGACGGTAAATACTAGGAGGAAAACAAACTATATTTAGGCCCAAAGTTTACAAAAGAAAGATATGCCACAAAGACATAAGAAAGAGAGAAACAAGCAAACAAGCAATCAAAAGATACCAATTGAAGCAAGCAATCAACGGATATCAATTGAGCCAACTAGACCAATGATCCTACGTGCCACATGAATGAAATAAATTATGATATGAGCAAAGGAGTGTTCTAGAGAAACTAGAGAAGCTCCCCATGATTTGTGCACAATTTAGTTTTGTAACTGGATACAAGGAGCACAAAATAGGATCGTCACTCCCCCAAGATCAATAGAACCTCACGACAAGTGCAAGTGAGCATATAGGAAACAAAGCCTAGCACTTGCAACAAACAAATGGTTGAGCAACATATAAAAGAGGCAACTTAAGAGTAGGCTCAACCAAAATGATGTGTGTGAGTCATGGCAAAGCACTTGAGAAGACTAATGTACGAATGAGCATTAAGCATCAACATAGTCTTGGATAGTGGAGATACAAGGTGCATGACATGTCCTCCCCCCACACACCAAGCAAAATGGTTCACAAGCACACTAAAAATGCAAAATGAATAACCAACACTTGTGACAACCCATGGTGAAGATAGAAGATGAAAGCCTCATCAAGACGAGGGATACCAATTAAGATGGCAAAAGCCTCGTAGAGATAAGCATGAGGAAAATAATCTTCACCACACAGGAGTGCATCAAGATGCAACGAGATAAGACATGCACTCAAGGCAAAAGCTTTCACGGAGCCACCAAAGAAATAACAAGAAAGACAAGGTGGACGTGAAAGAAAGGATATCATCTAGAGATGTAATTTCTCTCAAGTGTATAAGGTTCTAGGTAGACGAGATCATGATGATATATATCTACAAAGAAGGATGTACACCCGAAATAGTTACAACACGAAGGAACAAGATATCCAAAAGGAAGTCATAGATATACCAATAAGATATTTGCTTGGAAGCATAGCACATGGCTAGATATGGTCTTATTGTACATAAATGAATTCCTACCACACAACCATCAAAGACATCACAACTAGCAACAAGAGATCATTGTTGGGATGCTTTGAGAAAGGAAACAAGTATCACAAGAGAGAATGAATAACATGCCATGATACAACCTATACAAGGTTGATGCAAGAAATGTGTGCATGAAGTATATGAAGATACTTGTTACCGAGTTAACATTGGAAGGATGTAGTAGATACCAATTGAAGGTACAAAGTAGTTCATTGATCATCCTAGCTTGACTCCAAAAAGCACATGGTGTCAACACCTTCCTTGTGAGTGAGCCGAGCATCCAATGCATCTCCAATTGTTCCTAGAACAACAACACAAACAAAATGGTACCCAAACTCATTGGGACCAAAGAGTTAGAAACACCAACAATACATAGGACAAACTCCACATAAATATGTGCATATAGATATGGAAATGAAATTCATACACATCTCATCCAATTTGAGACTTGGTGGAGTTTCCCCTATATATTGGGTCAAAGAGAGAAAGCATGCCACGGAAACTACATGAAGTTAATATGCATGCTCAAGACTTTCAAGAACCGATACCAAAATACAAGGAATTACCAAGTGAAAAGAATACCAAATGGAGAAATCATCACTTGGAAGATATCATTAAAAGATACATCAAGGAATGAGATATCCATTGGAACCCACAAAATGATATCAAAATCCCAAAAGAGAGGATGGTTCCAAACAAACCAAGCTCTCTACAAAGTTTCATGATGGCACAAGTACCAAAAAGAAACGTCTTGCCGTCCACCAACACACACTTAAAATGGATCACAAGTTTAGTGTTTTATAGAAAATAGGATAGCTCCCCCACGAGTAGTGCATTATAGAGAATTTGCATTTGAATACAAAATGCACAAGGCAGGATCACCACGTTCACTATCTCAAGTAAAACACTAGACAAGATCAAGAAAACAACAAGATCCTCAAGTGGCACGGAAGGCAATGGGAGTTGACACAAACTTGGCAAGAGATAAGGCAAATAAAAAGCAAATGCCAACGTGAAGATGATCAATAATTTCTACCACACATAAGTGAGTACCAATTGTCAAAAGACAAGAAGTATTTGGAAATAATTCCCGGTGGTAGATAGCAAGGATATCCGACATCATCTTCACACCAAACACAAGCAAATTGCAACTTGTAGAGCTAACATGACACGTAGGAACAAGATAATTTATAATATCAATTCTAGGTGACAATATCTCAAATGTACACATTTTCTAGGCTAGTAATATACATAGCATATTACTCCCCCATAATGTGATACCAATTAAAGAAAACTTAACAAGAGGCAAAAAGAGGATCCAGCAAGAGATAATTAATGGACTATTTAGAATTTGAATTTCTCATGAGAAGACATACCACATACTGACTAGATAAGCTTGCAATATCAATACTAGGTGGTATTCCTCATGTAAACACATTTATGGGACCGTGAGGTGCACAAAGCACATCACTCCCCCAAAATGGGATGTTCCATTAATCTCTCACAAGAGCCAACTAACATACAAACAAGATGCGCAAAGGCTCAACGCACTACACACACGTACATGATGTGCAAACCAACACACACATACTTGATTACTCAAGATAAGCAAATTGGAGGCACAACATATACAACCACATGCAAGGAACAAAACCAAAACATGCAAAGGGGCAAGTAACTTTCGATGTAAACAATTTAAGTACAAGTTACCGGAAGGAGGCACATTGGATCTAGAATAGAAACTTGATAACCCAATTGACTTGGCTTGAGACAATAAGAATGATGAAGTCCCCTTAAATCTTCATAATGTTGCCAAGTCTCCAATGCCCTCCAACAACACCTATTGATCAAGTTTGAGCTAGTTGGTCCCCAACCAAGTTGGGTCCTAAGAGGTTAGTCACAATAGGCTTGGCTACCCAAATGGTTCTTTTCTTGACACCACTTTAAGCACCAACAAATTTGGCAAACACATGGCCAACATTATCCTTCCCAAGAGAATAGATATCATCAATAATAATTGGGTTGGATAAGTTACCACTAGTGCATGAAGAGGCAAGGTGACCTTTCTCACGACATAAGTAGCAATGTCTACTCTTCACTTTCTTCTCACTTGATTTCTCAACTTGAGAAACATTAGCTTGAGGATTCTTGGGAAGAGGACTTTCTTCAACTTGTGGTTGAGCATGAGATAGAACTTGTGGCCGCTTCCCTTGTTCCTTGTGACTAATGGCCTTCTTCTTCAATGGGCAAGATCTAACATGATGCCCTTCTACTTTGCACTAGAAGCAAACAATCTTGGCCGAATTCTTGACTTGTTCTTGGCCCTTCTTTTTGTTCATCTTGGACTTCTTCTTCTTGTTGGAGTTGAATCCAAGTCCACCTTTGTCATTGGGGGATTTTTGCACTCTCAAGATGTTGTTGAGTATAAATTTCCCTTCATGACTCTTTTCCAAGTCTTTCTTCAAAGAAGTGACTTGGGCCTTAAGCTCTTTGATTTCCTCTACATGGTTAGTCTCAACACAAGCACTAGAGGAAGTATAAGCTTCATCGTTAGAGCAACAAGGCAAGGAAAGCAATTCATCACAAGATGTACCAATGTTATGCATGGATGAATCGCGAGGACTAGCACAATGCAATGTAGCATTTTGACTAAAAGTAGTGCTAGTGTCCACATGAGGCTCACTAGATGTTACCTTAGCAATCATGGCCTCATGAGCTATCTTTAGCACATTATGGGATACTAGAAGATCATCATGAGAGCTTGAGAGCTTTTCATGGCTTTCTTCCAATTTCCCATAATTGCTAGATAGCAACTCAAGTTGAGCCCGTAGCTCAACGTTCTCCTTTAAAATGGATGCTTCACAAGAAATAGATTTAGTAGCACAAGCATCATCATTAACAACAAGAGGAGAAGGCAACTTGGCAAGCTCTTTTAAATAAGAAGCTTAAAGTTGAGCATGAGACTCGGAGTTTGATGAGCTCACCCTTGATGACCCCTGAGCCATTTTTGAGGTGCTCAAAATCCTCAAGGAGTCTAGCATGAGCAACTTCAAGCTTAGCATTTTTAGTTTCAAAAACATTGGCCACCTAAAGAGCTCTATCATGAGATTCCTTCACTCTAGATAACTCTAGAGCAAAAGTCTCCTCAAGAGATTCCTTGGTGGTTTGTTCAAGTTCAAGAGCTTGAGAGAGGTCCGCAATCTCATTAGCGTAATCACGCTCATGACCTTCCATTTTATCAATGGTGACCTCATGCTCCTCAAGACGAGATTCCAACTCATCAATATATTTCTTGCCCTCAATAGCAATAGACATGATTTCCATGAAGTTGGAACGAGCAATTTTATTCTTAAGAAGAGCTTTAAAAATTATTTCCCCCTTAACTTTTAAGGAGGCAACATCATCATTCTCTTCATCATAATAGACATCATCATCACTCTTGCCATCATCAATATTATCACAAGATATATTGGGATTCAAAGTGGGAGATACCTTTGAAGCCTTGGCCATAAGGCAAAAAGCAATAGATGATGATGTGGGATCCCTTGAAGCACCATTCAAGACCACATCTTGTTCCATGGAGTGTTGGGTTTCCTCTAAATTGTTAGCACAACAACTCGAGGAAATACATGCATTTTTATCATGCCAACAAGACATAGCAAGCATATCATCATGAGATTTAGTCAAGCAATTTGTACATGATATGCAAGGACTATCAACACAAGCATGTGAAACATTTGGAGTGCTCGAAGTGCTAGAGTCCAAAGATGAAGCATCGCAACAAGAAAGTGATGAACTAAGCCCACTATCATCATTGCAATGAACACCACTACTCACCATGTCATTACCTTGTGGCAAACCACATGTAGGTGAAGTAGAAGAAGTTGAGAACACAACACGACCGGAGGTGGAGGAAGAACAATCATCCCCACAAAACTTGGACACACCATATTTATCTTGAAGCTTTGTCCACAACTCATGAGCATCCCTGAAAGGCTTGAGTTGAAATATAACTACATTGCTCAAAGCATCGAAAAGCATATTAGAAGCTTGAGCATTGAGATAAGAGTTTTTCTCATCCTCTAAAGATAATCTTTGGGGATATTTTGGAGGATAAAAACCCATATCTACAATTCGCTCTAAATTTGGGTCCATGACCCTAAAGAGATTAAGCATGCGAATTACCCAAACAACAAAATTTGTGCCATCGAAACTAAGTGTGTCACAGAATCCTAATCCCCTAGTCGACATCTTTACTCTCTAGGCGGTTAAGCATAACAAAGAGAGACGAGGCTCTGATACCAATTGAAAGATTGTGGATGTCGCCTAGAGGGGGGGTAAATAGGCGCTTTAAAATAATTACGGTTGTGGCTTGAACAAATGCGGAATAAACCTAGCGGTTAATTTGTCAAGCACAAAACCTACAACAACTAGGCTCACCTATTTGCACCAACAACTTATGCTAAGCAATAAAAACTACTTAGGTGATAGCAAGATATATGACAAGAAACAATATGGCTATCACAAAGTAAAGTGCATAAGTAAAGGGCTCGGGTAAGAGATAACCGAGGCACGCGGAGACGACGATGTATCCCGAAGTTCACACCCTTGCGGATGCTAATATCCGTTTGGAGCGGTGTGGAGGCACAATGCTCCCCAAGAAGCCACTAGGGCCACTGTAATCTCCTCACGCCCTTGCACAATGCAAGATGTCGTGATTCCACTAAGGGACCCTTGAGGGCGGTCACCGAACCCGTACAAATGGCAACCTTGGGGGTGGTCACCGAACCCGTACACTTTGGCAACCCTTGGGGGCGGTCACCGGAACCCGTCAAATTGCTCGGGGCGATCTCCACAACCTAATTGGAGACCCCGACGCTTGCCCGGAGCTTTACACCACAATGATTGAGCTCCGAACACCACCAACCGTCTAGGGTGCCCAAGCACCCAAGAGGAACAAGCTCAAGGGTACCAAGCACCCAAGAGTAATAAGCTTCTCAACTTGTAACTTCCACGTATCACCGTGGAGAACTCAAACCGATGCACCAAATGCAATGGCAAGGGCGCACGGAGTGCCCAAGTCCTTCTCTCTCAAATCCCACCGAAGCAACTAATGCTAGGGAGGAAAATGAGAGGAAGAACAAGAAGGAGAACACCAAGAACTCCAAGATCTAGATCCAAGGGGTTCCCTCACATAGAGGAGGAAGTGATTGGTGGAAATGTGGATCTAGATCTCCTCTCTCTTTTCCCTCAAAAACTAGCAAGAATCCATGAAGGGATTGAGAGTTAGCAAGCTCGAAGAAGGTCAACAATGGGGGAAGAACACGAGCTCAAAGGATAAGGTTCATTGGGGAAGAAGGCCCCCTTTTATAGGTGGGGAAAAATCCAACCGTTATGGTCACAGGCCGCACCGAGCGGTACTACCGCTCCAAGGAGCGGTACTACCGCTAGGGCGGTAGTAGCCCTTTGAAACACAACAGCGAGGAGGCAAAAAAGCCAGAAGAACCGTCAGAGAGGTAGTACCGCTTGACCTCACGGTACTACCACTAGAGGTAGCGGTACTATTGCTAAGGGTAGCGGTACTACTGCTTGCGAGCGGTACTAAAAAATTACATCTGTGCCTACCACCGCTGGACTTGTGACGAGTTTTTGGTCCCGGGCGGAAGTAGCCACGGAAGTAGCCATGGTAGTACTGCTCCAAGAGCGGTAGTACCGCTCTCAAGAGCGGTAGTAAAAAATTACATCCGCTCCTGTCCGCGGTAGTACCGCTGGAGCCTTTTCAGAACACCAAAACTGACACAACTTCTGCAAACGGACTCCGAATTCGACGAAACCAAGTTTGTTTGAAAGCTAGCGACAAGGGCTAACACAATCTTGATAGAAATACCAATAATAAGCAAATGAGAAAAGGCCCAAAATAAAATGGTGAGAACCCTTCCTCGGATAAGACCGGTAAAACCTCCAACATCGAAAACATCATAGAAGACGCATGCAAAGTCCGTTTTCGATGAACTCAAGCTTGTCATCAAGATGACCATAAGCTCTAAGACTCACAAAGAGAACCAAACAAGAACCAAGAAACATGATGCAAGGATGCAATAGTTTGAGCTCTCGACGAACGATACGATCAAGCTACTCACTTGAGAGCCCCCCCCTTGATAGTACGGCTATCAATCCTATAACCCGGTCTCCCAACTACCACCATGAGACCGGTAAAATAGAAAACCTATCAAGGGCAAACCTTTGCCTTGCACATGGTCCACTTGAGCTAGATGATGATGATCTTGACTCCCTCAAGTTGGACCACCTTTCTTGATTGCGTTGGCTCGATGAAGACTAGATGATTACTCCCCCATAGTCCACTATGGGTGAGACACTCTTCGGCACATCTTCACAAGTCCATTGTCACCACAATGGACGGCAAGCTTCAAGCACTTGATCTCTTCGTGATGCTCCACTTGAACTTGCACACGGCAATCTTGATGACGATCACCACTTCATGTCATCCTCTCCATGGGTTGAGTGATATCTTCCTCTTGATGCAAACCCATGAACACGTACCTAACCCCACATAGAACTCTCACATAGACCATGGGTTAGTACACAAAGCACAATGGACAATGCTTACCATACCATGGGATCACTTGATCTCTCTCGATACATCTTCTATGCTTTGTGAGTTGATCAACTTGATTCACTCTTGACTTAGTCTTGATCAACCTAGAATCTTTCCAACTCTCTTCATTTGGATGATGTCTTGAAGGTAAACATGAATGATCACACAATCTTCTTCTTCAAGACATGCTTGCAATAAGCTCAACTCTCACATGACCAATCTTTGGATAATTCCTTAATAGCACCTTGGTCAACACAAACTCTCCTTGAAACCAACACATGTACTCAAAGAAAAGCCTATGGACAAAACCTTCAAATATAACTCAAGGCAACCATTAGTCCATAGAGATTGTCGTCAATTACCAAAACCAAACATGGGGGCACCACATGTTCTTTCACCTCCGACTGCGGTGCCGTCGCAGCAGCAAGTTCTCCGGCGTCGTTATGGAGTCCGTGAGGTGGAGGTGTACAGGAGTGGCGCTTTTGAAGCGCAGCTCGTCTGCGGCTGCCATGCGTGGCGAGGCTGTGGGCGGGTGCGAAGGCAAGCAGTTGCGGCGGTCATCGTTACGGGGCGGTGGCACGTGGATCTCGCCATCTCGGTGTGGACGGAGTGGTCAAATCCCTAGATCCGAGCCAATGCAAGCTCGGAGAACGGCTCATGGAGGGAGGTTGCCTCCGGCCACTGGATCCTTACCGGATTTCATCCTAGCCTTTAGGCTGAGAGGCTATTGCGGGTCAATAAAGCTAGAGGGCGAGGGGCTTCATCGGCTCTGGGTTTCATGGTCCACGTCAGTGGTTTTTCTCCAGTAGTTTCGATGGTGGAAGACACTAGCGCTGAGCATCTTCGGCTTGTACGGAGAAGAGGATGGACCAACTTGTTATTTTGTTCCTTCCATGACCTTCTGAAAGATCTTGGATGTCGCCTAGAGGGGGGTGAATAGGCGCTTTAAAATAATTACGGTTTAGGCTTGAACAAATGCGGAATAAACCTAGTGGTTAATTTTTCAAGCACAAAACCTACAACAACTAGGCTCACCTATGTGCACCAACAACTTATGCTAAGCAAGATAAGCAACTATGTGATAGCAAGATATATGACAAAGAACAATATGGCTATCACAAAGTAAAGTGCATAAGTAAAGGACTCTGGTAAGAGGTAACCGAGGCACGTGGAGACGACGATGTATCCCGAAGTTCACACCCTTGCGGATGCTAATCTCCGTTTGGAGCGGTGTGGAGGCACAATGCTCCCCAAGAAGCCACTAGGGCCACCGTAATCTCCTCACGCCCTCGCACAATGCAAGATGTCGTGATTCCACTAAGGGACCCTTGAGGGCGGTCACCGAACCCGTACAAATGGAAATCCTTGGGAGCGGTCACCGAACCCGTACACTTTGGCAACCATTGGGGGCGGTCACCGGAACCCGTCAAATTGCTCGGGGTGATCTCCACAACCTAATTGGAGACCCCGACGCTTGCCCGGAGCTTCACACCACAATGATTGAGCTCCGAACACCACCAACCGTCTAGGGCGCCCAAGCACCCAAGAGGAACAAGCTCAAGGGTACCAAGCACCCAAGAGTAATAAGCTTCTCAACTTGTAACTCCCACTTATCACCATGGAGAACTCAAACCTATGCACCAAATGCAATGGCAAGGGCACACGGAGTGCCCAAGTCCTTCTCTCCCAAATCCCACTAAAGACACTAATGCTAGGGAGGGAAATGAGAGGAAGAACAAGAAGGAGAACACCAAGAACTCCAAGATCCAGATCCTAGGGGTTCCCCTCACATAGAGGAGAAAGTGATTGGTGGAAATGTGGATCTAGATCTCCTCTCTCTTTTCCCCCAAAACTAGCAAGAATCCATGGAGGGATTGAGAGATAGCAAGCTCGAAGAAGGTCAACAATGGGGGAAGAACACAAGCTCAAGGGATAAGGTTCAATGGGGAAGAAGACCCCCTTTTATAGGACCTCCCGAATCCAACCGTTATGTGCTCAGGTCGTGCACAAGCGGTACTACCGCTTGGAGGAGCGGTACTACCGCTTAGCATGGTCAAAACAGCCCAACGAGAGAGAAAAACACGAGCTGTAGTTCTGCCAGAGAGGTAGTACCGCTCTGGGGAGAGGTAGTACCGCTTACCACTTATAAGAGGTAGTACCGCTTGGGTGGAGAGATAGTACCGCTTACCGCTTATAAGAGGTACTACCTCTCTACTACCGCTCTACTACCGCGGAACCCGACATGAAAAGACGCATCCCCAGAAGCAGCAGTAGTACGCGCGGCACAGGGCCGCGATACTACTGCTCTAGAGAGAAGTACTACCGCTTGAGGCTTTCAGGAACACAACAGAGCTCTCGATGCATGTGAAGATGCATGTGAACTCCGTTTTCAATGAACTCGAGCTTGTCATGAAGATGACCATAAGCTCTAAAACTCACAAAGAGAAAAACCAAACAAGAACCAAGAAAGATGATGCAAGGATGCAATGGTTTGAGCTCTCTACGAACGATACGATCAAGCTAGTCATCGAGAGCCCCCCTTTATAGTACGACACTTGATCTTATAACCCGGTCTCTCAACTACCACCATGAGACCGGTAAAATATAAAACCTATCAAGGGCAAACCTTTGCCTTGCACATTGTCCACTTGAGCTAGATGATGACGAACTTGACTCCCTCAAGTCGGACCACCTTTCTTGATTGTGTTGGCTTGATGAAGAATAGTTGATTGCTCCCCCATACTCCACTATGGGTGAGCCACTCTTTGGCACATCTTCACAAGTTCCATTGACACCACAATGGACGGCAAGCTTCAAGATGATCTCTTCATGATGCTCCACAACTGCGCTCCCCTACCTGGCGCGCCAAAGATGTCGGTGGAAACGACACCTATGGAATCACTGGGATCCCTTCTTCTACGGTTGGTGAGCGCGGGGTTGTGCAAAGAGCGGGTCTAGTAGCCAGCACGAAGATCGTTTACCCAGGTTCAGGCTGCAAGGATGCGTAATACCCTAGTCCTGCTTTGGTGTATATTTGAGTGTTCTTGAGCTCTTGAACTAGCTGTGGTGTGTGCGTAGTCCAAAAGATCCGAATCCTTCTCCAGTACACCTCCGGCCTCCTTTTATAGATAAAAGGGGTCGCCACAGTGGCACACAGGAGGTGGAAAGGTATACAGTGTACAAGCTTATCGCCTGTCATTACGGGACAAGGCGCATTAAATGAGCTCCTTAGGTGTCCTGTAGCTTTAGTGGGGATGGCGAGGAAGCTTGTCCCAGCTGTCGCCGCCTCGCCTGGCTCCGACGCGCGTCCGAGCTGATGAGGCGTTGTAGCGCCACGTTGGCTGGCTGATGGGCTGGCGCGGTGGCAGAGTCTTCATGAAGATCTGCATGCCACCACGTAGGTGCTTGCTGAGTTGTCCTAGAGGCCGCACGTCGCCACGCAGGTGCCTGCCCAGTTGGTTGGGCTGGCAGCTGTATGGGAACGGCGGTGGAGTCTTGGCAGACGTGGGCCTGGCTGTGGCCCCGCGGATGTCTTTGGCAAGGGTCTTGCCGAGGCCCCGGCAAGGGTCTGTCATGGCATCGCGGTCGTCCCCGGCAAGGATCATGCCGTGGGTCTTGTGGATTTCCTCGGCAAGGATCTTGCCGAGGATCGTCGTCTTCTGGTCCTCATCTAATCTTGTGTGCTTATGATCTTCACAAAGATCTGCATGCCACCATGGAGGCGCCTCCCGAGCCTTGGTTCCAATGTGGTTGATGGTCTTGGAACCCTTGGGCTCAAGGGTGGCGTGCTTTGCTGCCGTTGGGCAAGTTGCCGCGACAAGGGTCCCGTTGGGGGAGTCCGCCTCGCCCTTTTGCTCTTTGTGTCTCTGGTCTTGGCGTTGCTTTGCCCGTCTTGTACATTTGGCTTCCCTCCTCTGCCCTACTTAGTGTGGTCGCGGGCGCGGCTCTGACTGCCCGTGCACAAGTAAAGGGGTAAAAAAGGAGAGCCCCTACTTTTGTACACCGACATTGCGCTTATGTTGGGTCGGGCCCAGAACGGTGCGTGGGCACGCGGGGTGGAGTTATACTACGGTAATTTCCCCGCCCGCTGCGCTTCCCCACGACCCGCGTTGAATACGCGACGTGGGGGTCGTGCGTGACGTGGGGGTCGTGCGTGGGGCAGTTCCTGCCCTCGTGCGTCACATCGCGGTAAAGTGGCGGCTCGCGCCTTCCCCATAAAAAAGGGAAAACGCAGGTCCGTGGCTCATTTACTGAGTGGACTCGAGTTATGGCCTTCAAGGCGCCCGTGCCCTACGATCACGGGGTGGAAAACGGTCGCCTCACTCGTCCCCTCGATTTCTGCTTGCTCGCCACGTGTCCCCCATGCCCCGAAGATGGTAGGCGGCGGATGCGGGGGGCACGGGCCTTAAATGATGAGGCGGGAAATCGGGTCGGCGCTGACTGGAGCAGCGGGTCGGTCTCGATTCCCTGCGCCCCCGATGGCCGGATTGGTTGAGTGGGGTGGCCGAGCCCCGACCCCGCCTCTTTATAAGAAGGGGAGGGGGATGGCACCCCTCAATCTTTCATCATCCATATCCTTCCACCTTGGCTCCTTTCTTTCTTCTGCTATGGCGAGAGGGCGTGCCGGCACTTCGACGATGGCGACGAGGGTCTTCGCTCGACAGCGCGCCCCTCCTTCCCAAGAGCTCGTGGTGGCGGAGTCGGCCACGAGAGGAAGGGGGAGGGGGCGAGGCCGAGGTCACCGTGGCGCTCGGGGAAGAGGAGGACGGGGCGATGCACCAGCCTCGCCCCCGCTAGCGGTCCCTCCCCCAATGGAGGGCCACGTCGGGGACCAGCCCCGCGAATTCTTCATTATGCTGCACCGGCCAGTGCGCCGTCGCCTTCGTCTCCCTGCTCCATTCGCTCGGGAGATGGAGCTTGATCCGCCACAGTAAGGTTGCATATGAGGGGCTGTGGGAATGGCGGCACGTGGGTTGATGTCGACTTTCCCGCCCCTCACATCATGTATCTTCGTCGCGGATGGAAGACCTTCACTCGCGTCCACAGCCTTATGAAGGGGCTCGTTCTCTACTTCAAATTAATGGAGAACGGCCTGCTCTCCGTCAAGGTCTTTGGGGACTTTGGAACTCGCCTAAAGTGTTGCGTGGAGAGCAACTCCGATGACGAAGACTCCTCCTCAAGCAGAAGTGATGAGGAGGACAGTGACAGCAACGACGAGGGCGTCGAGCGGGGGGACGCCGACTCTGACTCCGACTGACCGTGTCGCCCCTCCCTTGGCCACGCACCCTACCGAGGGCCTTCCTTGTCAAGCTCTCCATCGGCGCATTCCCCGTCGCCCCTTTTTTTCCTTCACCTGCCGCACCTGGGAGGAAAGGGGCAAGAACGGGATTACGGGCATCTTATCTCTTTTTAGTCTTTAAGCCTACGGGCCTTTGTAAGATTTAAATCTCGTAACCCCCTTGCTCATGTATGCATTCCATACAAATTGTACTTGTTAGCAACATATTAATGAGGAGAAGGGTGTTTGTCGGGTTTTGTTTGCGCGTGGGCGAGGGCCACACCAAAGAACG
The DNA here is from genome assembly GCF_018294505.1 of Triticum aestivum. NCBI lineage: Eukaryota > Viridiplantae > Streptophyta > Magnoliopsida > Poales > Poaceae > Triticum > Triticum aestivum. The sequence continues at coordinate 426,297,162 of NC_057799.1, read as the reverse complement.
AGTCCTCGTTATCTTAAGATAAACACTGTACCCCGGCAACAGGCCTTGTCGTCTTCCTGCTCTATAGCTCGGCTACACCCACGCCCTTGGTGGAGGTAGGGGCCGAGTAGGATTAGGCCCTTCGCTCGTCTCCTTCCCATCGCACTACAACCAAGTTCCGGCCCAAAGTAAGGTTTTTGGACACGGGACAGAGGGAGCAAGATGCTATGAGAGCGAGCGAAGTCTTGTACGTTCAAGTTTCATACGGAGGCATAGAGTGGGGGAAAAAGACTTATCTGATGTCGCAGCCCCCGGCAACCTTGGCTTGCCGTGATAGGATCCTTAGACCTGCAGCCCTCGGCAACCTTGGCTTGTCGGGGTCGGGGCGTCGGCCTGTTCCCTTTCTTCCAAAATAGCTCATAAGAAAATGTCCATGCACCCTGCGAACCAAAAAGGACAAGAAGGAACAAAGAGATGCATACTCGACCTCTATGCTAAGGGTTAGTCGCCGCCAAGCACTATCAACCCTAACACAGAGAGAGACTCAACCTAGCATGCATGCTAAAATTTAAGGCACCAGCGCTTCATTTATTTATGCTCAGGGTCTATGCCTGGCTTTGTACAAAGGGTTACATGCCTTGCCGGCAAGGCTTGCACAAAAGGTGGTTTGCCGGGGAGCCAGGCAACCGCGCCTTATGGGTAAAATTTGCGAAGATGTTCGATGTTCCACGAGTTGCTCACTGGAATACCATCTTCGGCCTCCAGGCGGACTGCGCCAGGCCTGGTGACTCGTATTACATGATAAGGGCCTTCCCACTTTGGCGTCAACTTGTTGGAATTCTTGGCCGACTGAACATGCCGAAGAACAAGGTCGCCTTCCTCAAAGCTTCGGGCATGAACCTTGCGGCTATGGTAGTGGCGCAAGGCTTGCTAGTAGTGTGCTGCTCGCACAGCCGCCCGAAGACGATCTTCCTGAAGGAGCGTTGCGTCATCTTGCCGTAACTGCTCTTGCTCAAGCTCATCATAAGCAAACACTCGAGGTGACCCGTACGTGAGTTCCGTGGGGAGAACTTCTTCTGCCCCGTAAACGAGGGAGAAAGGTGTCTCGCCGGTGGCTCGATTTGGTGTCGTTCTGATTGACCAAAGAACCGCTGGCAGTTCATCAATCCAGCGCCGTCCGCACTTGTGTAGCCTGCCAAAAGTACTTGTTCGGAGGCCTCACAATACTTCAGCATTCGCCCTCTCAGCATGGCCGTTGCTTCGTGGGTGTGCAACAAGCAAAACAGACCTTGTTGCCGAGGTCCTGGATGTACTGCATGAAGGTGCGGCTGTGAACTGCGTGTCGTTGTCGATGATGAATCTATTTGGCACACCAAAACGGCAGACTAGTCCCTCGAAGAATTTGACGGCCGACTGTGCTTTCACCTTTCTCACTGCCTCCACCTCTGGCCACTTTGTGAACTTGTCGATTGCGACGTACAAGTATTCAAAGCCCCCGACAGCACGGGGAAAGGGGCCCAGTATGTTGAGCCCCCAGACCGAGAATGGTTAGCAAAGAGGGATTGTCTGGAGAGCTTGAGCTGGTTGACGAAGCTTCTTTTAATGGAACTGGCACGCTTCACACTTGGTTACTAAGGCCGTTGCATCCTGGAGGGCAGTGGGCCAGAAGAAACCTTGCCAGAATGCCTTGCCAGCAAGGGCCCTTGACCCTATGTGGGAGCCACATATGCCTCCGTGGATCTGTGCCAACAGCTCCAGTCCTTCCTCCCGGGGAATGCACTTCAATTTCACACCGTTCAGTCTTTTTCTATACAGAGCGTCGTCGATGAACTGATACATGGCAGATCGACGGGCTACTTTCTCCGCCTTTTCTTGCTCCTCGGGAAGTTCCCTTGTTTGGAGGAATAGGACGGTATGCTGTGCCCATGCCGAAGCCTGAGGCTTGACGACAAGGGCTAAAGGCATTTCCTCTGCCATGGGAGCGGCTGTCTCTATGGCCAGGGCTTGACGCCCTACCGGAGTCTGTTGCCCCATGGCAGGCTCATTGTTCATGGCAACATCTTTGCCGGCGGCTCCTGGGAGCTCGGCGGGAAAGTACTTGCTGGGGCCTGATTTCCTCCGCTTGTTCTGCCATGACGATGGTTCAACGGATGGTTGAGTTAATCAAAGCACAAAAGTACCTGGTTCCACAGGCAATTTGAAGGCAGCGCGTTTCGACAAGTAGTCGGCGATGTCGTTCTCCACTCGGGGAACATGCTCTGCTTCTATACCGTCAAAATGCTCTTCCAGCTTCCTCACTTCATCTACGTAGGCCTCCATCAATGGGCTTTGGTAATCTTTGTGAACTTGCTTGACGACAAGTTGTGAATCACCCCTGACGATGATCTTCTTGATTCCGAGGTCTGCCGCAATCCTGAGACCGGCAAGCAACCCCTCGTATTCAGTAGTGTTGTTTGTTGACATCTCCCTGGGAAAGTGCATCTGGACTACATACTTGAGGTGCTCTCCGGTGGGTGCGACGAGCAGCACACCAGCACCGGCGCCTTGCAGCGAGAAAGCCCTGTCAAAGTACATAATCCAGTCGTGACTTGTTTCCTTGCCAGGAAGAGCAGTCTCCTGAATATCTTCGTCGGGCGTTGAGGTCCATTCCGCAATGAACTCCACTAAGACTCTACTCTGGATTGTCGATGTGCTTTCAAACTTCAAACCAAAGCTCGACAGTTCCAAAGCCCATTCCGCAATCCTCCCGGTTGCGTCTGGGTTATGCAATATCCTTTGCAACGGGAAGTGGGTGACGATGGTGATTTCGTGTGCTTGGAAGTAATGACGCAGCTTCCTCGAGGCCATAAGGAGGCCGAAGAGCAATTTCTGCACACCGGAGTACCTTGACCTAGCCCCCTGCAAGAGGGAGCTGACAAAGTGAACCAGGTGCTACATCATCTTCTTCTTCTGCACTATTTCATTTGGTTGCGTCGCTTCTGCTTCGCCAGCGTCAGACTCTGCCGGTGGCCTTGCCTTACCGGCGCCAGGCCCTGCCGGGGGGAGCTCTGGTTTGCCATCCGCCAGCCCTGCCGTTGTCACTGCCTCTTCGTTGACCTCCCTCTGTGCCACTAGTGCGGCGCTGACCACTTGGTTCGTTGCCGCTAGATATAGCAGCAACGGTTCTTGTGGTTTAGGCGCAACCAGTATTGGCGTAGAGGAGAGGTACTTCTTTAAATCCTGCAGGGCTGCCTCAGCCTCTGGGGTCCATTCCATTGGGCCCTCCTTTTTCAAGATTTTTAAAAAGGGAAGGGCACGTTCAGCAGACTTGGAGATGAATCTGCTCATGGCGGCAACGCAGCCAGCGGGCTGACGTACATCCTTGATCCGCCTAGGTGCCTCAATCTGCTCAATGGCCTTGATCTTGTCTGGATTCACCTCGATCCCACACTGTGACACAAAGAACCCGAGAAGTTTGCCAGACGGAACGCCGATGACACACTTCTCAGGGTTCAGCTTGAGGTTGATCTTGTGCAAATTCGCAAACGTCTTTTCTAAATCTTGTACGAGTGTTGCCCTGTCCTTGGTTTTGACCACTATGTCATCCATATAAGGTTCAATATTTCTATGTAGCTGGGGCTCAAAACCAATTTGGACTGCTCTTGCAAACATTGAGCCATCACTCTTCAACCCGAAAGGCATTCGTAAAAAACAATACGTACCACATGGGGTGATGAATGCTGTCTTCTCTTCATCTTCTCTCGTCATGAAGATCTGGTGGTATCCCGAGTAAGCGTCGAGGAATGATAACAAGTCACACCCGGTCGTGGAGTCAACAATCTGGTCGATGCACGGTAATGGGAAAGGGTCCTTTGGACAAGCCTTATTGATGTCTGTGTAATCAATACACGGCCTCCACTTCCCATTTGCCTTGCGCACCACTACCGGATTGGCCAACCACGCCGGATGGAGTACCCCTCTCACCAAGCCTGCCGCTTCGAACTTCCTGATTTCCTCTATGATGAACTCTTGCCATTCCAGAGCTTGCTTCCTGACCTTCTGCTTGACGGGTCACGCATGAGGACAAACAGCAAAATGTGCTCAATCACTTCCCTGGGAACGCCGGGGATGCCGGATGCTTGCCACGCAAACACATCGACATTCGCCCGCAGGAAAGTGACGAGCGCGCCTTCCTATTTGTTGTCGAGGGTGGAGCTTATGGTGAAAGCCCCTCCCGTGCCATCCTCCTTGACGGACACCTTCTTGGTCTCTGGTGGTGCAGCTCTGGATTTCTTGCTCTTGCCGGTGGAGCTCTTTGGCATGTCCTCGACGGGAGCACAGCACTCCGAAGAGGTTCGCTTGCCGGAGTGGGTGCGAGAGGTCTTGTCGGTCCTCTTCCCTCCCGGGGCTTCGGCAGCAGTAGCTAGTGCCTTGGCGGCAGTCGCTGCAACTGCCTCCTGGTAGAGTTGGTCAGCGCAGATCAGCGCATCCTTCTTGTTGGAGGGGACGGTGATGATGGTCATCGGCCCAGGCATCTTCAGCGTGTTGTAGGCGAGGCCGCCATGAACTTGGCTAGTGCTGGGCGGCCGAGGATCCCGTTGTAGGGCAAGGGGATCTCGGCTAGATTGAGAACAATCCTCTCTGTCCTGTAGTTCAACTCGCCTCCAAACGTCACGGGCAGTGTGACTTTACCCTTCGGCTGACTCCTTCCCGGGTTGACCCCTTGAAATGTGCCCGTCTCTTCGAGGTCTCCATCAGGAATCTGCAGCCTTTTGATCACAACAGGCGAGATCAAGTTCAGACCGGCCCCACCGTCAACTAGCATTTTTGTCACCTTGAGGTTGCGTATTGTTGGTGAAACCAACAACAACAAACACCCGACCGTATTTGTGCGATCAGGGTGGTCCTCGATGTCAAAAATGATAGGCGTGCTGGACCACTTCAGTGGCCTTTGAGCATCGAACGATGGTTCTGCTGCTGTGATCTCACACGCCCACTGCTTGAGCTGGCGGTGAGAGGTGTGCAGCGAGGCGCCACCGTCGAGGCACATGGCCTCTGTAGCTTTCTGGAACTCATGCTCGCCGGACTCATCGTCCTCGTCATGATCATCGTCTTCTTGCTTCTTGCCGCGGCCCTGAGCGGGCTTCTCTTGCTGGTTATCCTTGCCGCGGCGACCTCCTTGGCCGCCACGCTTCTTGCCGGATCCTTCGGCACCATCCTGACCCTTCTCCTTGTCCCACCTCTCATACTCAGCTTTTTGCTTCTCGGCAAGCAGCTCAACTTGTCGGCAATTCTGGAGGTCGTGGCCCTTGGTGCGGTGGATCTTGCAGTAGTGCTTGTCGGAGCCTCCTGGCTTGTCGGCAGCCACCAAGGCCCGGCAAGCGGCGCACCCGGCAATTTCCATGCCGGGGTCGTCTGCCTTGGCCGTTTTGGTAGCGCCGGTGTCCTCGGATCCCTCGACGGCAAGCACGGTCTTGCCCTTGCACTTCCTGTTGTGGCGCCGGCCCTTCTTGTCAGGGCGGCTGTGTCTTCATCTGTGGAGTCGGTTTTCGCACCGGCGTCCTCGCCGGGGTACTTCCTCCCCTCTTCAGCTCGAGCGCACCTATCGGCCAGAACATAAAGTTCGGCTACATCTTTGACCTTGTTCATCGCCAGCTCTTCACGCATCTTGCGGTTGCGCACTTCTGATGGAACGCGTTGATCACGGCGGCGGGATGAACATCTGGGATATTGTACTGCACTGGCTGAACCTCTGTATGTACTTGCGCAGGTTTTCACCTTCCTTCTGGGGGATGATATGCAAATCGCTTGCCTGGCCATGAGCTTGGTGGCCTCCAGTGAAGGCGCCAACGAACTCATGACACAAATCCGACCAAGAAGAAATGGAATCCGCCGGCAAGTGCATCAACCATGACATGACATTGGGTTTAAGTGCCAACAGGAAGTAATTGGCAAGCACCTTGTCGTCGCGAGCTCCAGCAGCTTGCATCCGATGGTGTAGATGCTGAGGAACTCCGACGGGTGGGTCTTGCCGTTGTACTTCTCGCCAAAGTCAGGCTTGAACGTGCGGTGGGAGGGCCACTGGAACTACCGCAGCTCACGGGTAAAGGCTGGGCAACCCACCTCGTAGGGTAGGCCGCCAGAGCCTCCCGATGCTGGGTGGTCCATAGTGGGCCCCGCCCGCCTATCTGAGTGGTGGCGCGCTTCGCGCCGGCGCTCGATGGTGCTTCGAGCGTCTTCATGGGCTCGCTCCCAAAGACCTAGGCGTTGATCGTGGTGCGTCCGTGGGTCGGACGATGCTATGGAAATGTTATCACAAGCGTCATCACGATGGACCGACACCCGCGGTGGCTGGCGTGGGGGAGGAGAGTACACCGTGGCTGCAGCACCTCCGGTCCTTCCACCATTGGCATGCGGTGGCTCGACGGAGCGCTGTCCTGAGGGCCCCGCTGGTCGCGGCTCATCTTTGTTGGCAACGCCGACGAGGCTCCGGATGGTGGCCCTCCACTCGTCGAGCTTTTCCGCAGCAGGAGGAAAGTCGAGGAGCAACTGCGCGCGCGCCAAAGCTTCTGCTGGTGTGGGTGGCGGCGAAAGCTGCGTGGACCGTCACGCGCTCCGACTTCTAACCACGTTAGAAGGAGCTCTATCACGGCCTTGCGGCTGCGCGCCATTTTCGCCAGTGCCTCGGCGTGCATGCCGGCCTTCTACGTCCCGCGAATGAGGCACATGACTCTTCCCACGGCGGTGCCCGGGGTCACCAGTGTGGTCACGCTGCTCGTCGCGCACAACCTGGGAAGAGCGCGTCGTGGGCGCCGGCGTAGGCGTCTTGGAAGTCGCCGTGCCCCCCGTGGGTGGCACGACGCCGCACTTGGAGGGCCCCGCGCCGCCTACAGGGGGCCCGGCTCCATCTTTGGATTTGGCGGCGTGCGGCCCGTCGTCTCGCGCACGAACGACGCCGCTCGCAAGGCTTTGACTGCTAGCGCGATGTGGGTGTTCGCGGGCCGCGCCTCGGCTTCCGTCCGCGACCACCCCAGCACTCGCCCGCACTGGTACGGGCCGTTCGGCTCCCGGTGAACCAATCACCGTGATCGACTTCATCTTGGGAGCCATGGCGATGAAGACTGCTAAACTAACTCCTAGACCGGATTTCTACAACTGCGCTCTCCTACCTGGCGCGCCCAAGATGTCGGTGGAAATGACACCTATGGAATCACTGGGATCCCTTCTACGGTTGGCGAGCACGGGGTTGTGCAAAGAGCGGGTCTGGTAGCCAGCACAAAGATCGTTTCCCCAGGTTCGGGCCGCAAGGATGCGTAATACCCTAGTCCTGCTTTGGTGTATATTTGAGTGTTCTTGAGCTCTCGAACTAGCTGTGGTGCGTGCGTAGTCCAAAAGATCCGAATCCTTCTCCAGTACGCCTCGGGCCTCCTTTTATAGACAAAAGGGTCGCCACAGTGGCACACAGGAGGTGGAAAGGTATACAGTGTACAAGCTTAATCGCATGTCATTACGGGACAAGGCGCATTAAATGCGCTCCTTAGGTATCCTGTTGCTTTATTGGGGATGGCGAGGAAGCTCGTCCCAGCTGTCGCTGCCTTGCCTGGCTCCGACGCACGTCTGAGCTGATGAGGCGTTGTAGCGCCACATTGGCTGGCTGATGGGCTGGCGCAGTGGCAGAGTCTTCACGAAGATCTGCATGCCACCACGTAGGTGCTTGCTGAGTTGGCCTGGAGGCCGCGCGTCGCCATGCATGTGCCTGCCCAGTTGGTTGGGCTGGCAGCTGTATGGGAACGACGGTGGAGTCTTGGCAGACGTGGGCCTGGCTGTGGCCCCACGGATGTCTTTGGCAAGGGTCTTGCCGGGGCCCCGGCAAGGGTCTTACCGTGGCATCGCGGTCGTCCCCGGCAAGGATCTTGCCGTGGGTCTCGTGGATTTCCTCGGCAAGGATCTTGCCGAGGATCGTCGTCTTCTTGTCCTCATCTGATCTTGTGTGCTTATGATCTTCACAAAGATCTGCATGCCACCATGGAGGTGCCTCCCGAGCCTTGGTTCCAATGTGGTTGATGGTGTTGGAACCGTTGGGCTCAAGGGTGGCGCGCTCTGCTGGCATTGGGCAAGTTGCCCCGGCAAGGCTCTTGCCGGGGCCGCGGAGGCCGCCCCGGCAAGGGTCTCGCTGGGGGAGTCCGCCTCGCCCTTTTGCTCTTTGTGTCTATGGTCTTGGCGTTGCTTTGCCTATCTTGTACCTTTGGCTTCCCTCCTCTATCCTACTTAGTGTGGCCGCGGGCGCGGCTCTGACTGCCCGTGCACAAGTAAAGGGGTAAAAAAGGAGAGCCCCTACTTTTGTACACCGACAAATCTTTCCAACTCTCTTCATTTGGATGATGTCTTGAAGGTAGACATGAATGATCACACAAGCTTCTTCTTCAAGACATGCTTGCAATAAGCTCAACACACACATGACCAATCTTTGGATAATTCCTTAATAGCACCTTGGTCAACACATAAACTCCTTGAAACCAACACATGGATTTCAAGAAATGCCTATGGACAAATCCTTCAAATGTAACTCAATGCAACTTTTAGTCCATAGAGAATGTCATTAATTACCAAAACCACACATGGGGGCACCACATGTTCTTTCAATCTCCCCCATTTTGGTAATTGATGAGAATCACTTTCAAGAGAGTTTATATAAGGAATTATTCATCACCATGCAATGCAATAACCAATAATGCATGCGTAGGAGATGCAAATGCTTAGGAACAAAACCAAAGCAAGACTAAATAACTCTCTAAACTTCTCCACAAAACTCTCTGAAACTTCTCCCCCATTGTCATCGATTGCCAAAATGGGCGAGAAGTTTAGAAGGCCAATATAAATTGTGGTCCTCCATAAATTGTTTATTTCTCAACAAGAGAGTGGAATGCAATACACATATCCAAAGGTAAATACTTGGAGGAACACAAACTATATTGAGGCACAAAGATTGCTAAAGAATGATATGCCACAAAGACATAACAAGGAGAGCCACAGGCAATCAAACAATCAAAAGACACCAATTGAAGCAAGCAAACAAAGGAAATCAATTGAACTAACTAGACCAAAGATCCTATGAGCCACATGAATAAAATATATTATGATATGAACATAGGAGTGTTCTAAAGAAACTAGAGAAGCTCCCCATGATTTGTGCACAAATAAGAACATTTGTATTTGAATACACCGGGCACAAAATAGGATCATCACTCCCCCAAAATCAATAGAAACTCAGAACAAATGCAAGTGAGCAATTAGGAAACAAATCCTAGCACTTGCAACAAACACATGGTTGAGCAACATGTAAAAGAGGCAACTTTAAGAACAGGCTCAACCAAAATGATGTGTGTGAGTCATGGAAAAGCACTTGACAAGACTAATATAAGGATGAGCATTAAGCATCAACATAGTCTTGGATAAAAGAGATACTAGGTGCATGATACATCCTTCCCATACACACAACTGGCAAATGGGTTCACAAGCTCACTAAAATGCAAATTAAGAACCAATGCTTGTGACAACCCATGGTGAAGATAGAAAATGAAAGGCCTCATCAAGACGAGGGATACCAATTAAGATGGCAAAGGCCTCGTCAAGACAAGCCTGAGGAAAAAGATCTTCACAACAAAAGAGTGCATCAAGATGCAATGAGATAAGATCCGCACTCAAGATAAATCCTTTCACGGAACCACCAGAGAAAAGGTGGATGTGAAAGAATAAGGATATCACCTAGAGATGTAACTTCTCTCAAGTGTACAAGATTCTAGGTAGATGAAAATCATGATGATATCAATCCACAAAGAAGGATGTACACACGAAATGGTTACACAAGGAAAGAACAAGATATCCCCAAGGAATTCATAAGTATACCAATAAGATATTTGTTTTAAGGCATAGCACATGGCTTGATATGGTCTTATTGAGTATAAATGAAATCCTATCACGCACCCATCAAAGACATCACAACTACCTCCAAGAGATCATTGTTGGGATGCTTTGATAAAGGAAACAAGTATCACAAGAACGAACCAATAAATTCATGCCATGATTTAACATACACAAGGTTGAATGCAAGAAATGTATGCATGCAGTAGATACTTGTTACCGAGATAGCATTGGAAGGATGTAGTAGAAACCAATTGAAGGTAGATAGTAGTTCATTGATCATCCTAGCTTGACTCCAATAAGCACATGGTGACACCACCTTCCTTGTGAGTGAGCCAAGCATCCAATGTATCTCCAATTGTTCCTAGAACAGTCAACACAAACAAAATGGTACCCAAACTCATTGGGAACAAAGAGTTAGAAACACCAATACATAGGACAAACTCCACATATATAAATATGTGCACATAGATATCAAATAGAATTTCATGCAAATCTCATTCAATTTGAGACTTGGAGGAGTTTCCCCTATATAATGGGTCAAAGAAAGAAAGCATGCCAAAGAAAATACATGAAGTAAATATGCATGCTTAAGACTTTCAAGGACCGAAACCAAATGAAAAACAAATATAAAGTGAAAATAGAATAACAAATGGAGAAATCATCACTTGGAAGATATCATTAAAAGATACATCAAGGAATGAGATATCCATTAAATACGCAAAAAAATGTCAAACCCCCAAAAGAGAGGATGGTTCCAAACAAACCAAGCTCTCTACAAAGTTTCATGATGGCACAAAGTACCAAAAAGAAACGGCTTGCCTTCCACCAACACACTTGATAAGGAACACAAGATGAGTGTTCTATAGAAAATAGGATAGCTCCCCCAAGAGTAGTGCATTATAGAGAATTTGCATTTGAATACAAAATGAACAAGGTGGGATCACCACTTTCACTATATCCAGAAAACACTAGACAAGATCAAGAAATTAACAAGATCCACAAGTGATATGGAAGACAACGGGATTTGACACAATCCTTGGCAAGAGATAAGGCAAATTAAAGCAAAAGCCAATGTAAAGATTATCAATAAATTCTACCACACATAAGTGAGTATCAATTGTCAAAAGACAAGAAGTATTTGGAAATAATTCCCGGTGGTAGATAACAAGGATATCCAACATCATCTTCACAACAAACACAAGCAAATTGCAACTTGTAGAGCTAACATGTCACCTAGGAACAAGATAATTAATAATATCAACTCTAAGTGACAATATCTCAAATGTACACATTTTCTACACATAGCATATTACTCCCCATAATGTGATACCAATGAAAACTTAACAAGAGGCAATAAGAGGATCCAATAAGAGATAATCAATGGACTTTTTAGAATTTGAATTTATCATGAGATATATACCACCTAGCGACTACATAATCTTGTAATATCAATACTAGATGGTATTCCTCATGTACACACATTTATAGGAATGTGAGGTGCACAAAGCACATCACTCCCCCAAAATGGGATGTTCCATTAATCTCTCACACGAGCCAACTACGATACAAACAAGAAGCATAAAGCCTCAACGCATGACGCACACGTACATGATGTGCAAACCAACACACACATACTTGATTGCTCAAGATAATCAAGTTGGAAGCACAACATATACAAACAAATGCAAGGAACAAAACCAAACATGCAAAGGGGAAAGTAACTTTCAATGTAAACAATTTAAGTACAAGTTACCGCAAGGAGGCACATTGGATATAAGATAGAAACTTGATAATCCAATTGACTTGGCTTGAGACAATAAGAATGATGAAGTCCCCTTAATTCTTCATAATGTAGCCAAGTCTCCAATGTATCTCCAGTTGTTCCTATTGATCAAGTTAAAGCTAGTTGGTCCCCAACCAAGTTGGGTCCTAAGAGGTTAGTCACAATAGGCTTGGCTACCCAAATGGTTCTTTTCTTGACACCACTTTGAGTACCCACAAATTTTGCAACCACATTGCCAACCTTATCCTTCCCAAGAGAATAGATATCATCAATTAGAATAGGGTTGGATAAGGTACCATTCATGCATGAAGAAGCGACCACTAGTGCAGGATGCTACTAACGCAACACTACAATCAGAGACCCTTCGAGAAACTGTGTGCGATGCCATAATCGCAAACAGTGGTGTATGAAAACTGTCAGAAATTTCTAAAATATTTGTGATGACGGATGCATCAAACACGGTTCAGGTTTTAGTTGCATGTGCAATGAAGGGCATGCGGTTCAGTTCAATTAACTATTTGCGATGAGTAGGAACAAAAGAAATGGGCAGCCAGATGAAGGCGTGTGCGATACACAGCATACGGTTCACTCGGATGAACTGTTTGTGATTAGGCAACACAAAAGAAACGGGCAGCCAGATGAAGGTGTGTGCGATATACAGCATACGGTTCACTCGGATGAACTATTTGTGATCAGGCAGGAGAACAGAAACGGTTCAATATAACAAGATGTGTGTGATACGCGGCAAAAAGGTCTGTAATCAGAAATGTGTGCGAAGACCGATAATAACACAGACGATTGCTTCTAATAAGACGTATGTGATATGCTCTGTCTGCACAACATCTATTGGCCATTGTGGGACGGGCGGTCATCCGGATACGCCATAAGGATGTGAAGAGGCATTCCTATCAGCAAGGACTAGCTGTTCCACCAGTAGCTCATGTAAGAAAACTATCAAGTTAAGTGTGCTCAGGCTGGAGCAGCCATCGGATGGGTGACTGGATGGGAAGTTGTGTCAATGTTAAATTTGGTGATGGGATGGGTCATTTCGGTCAAATGACCGAAACGCCCCATTCTCTCAGCTAATTTAACCTCGTGGTCCTTGTTTTTTATTTATTATTTATTTTTTAACACATGTTAAAGAAGGTCTACCGCATTACTTTTTGACAATGTGCGATATGTGGCATACAGTTGATCCATCCGACCTATTTGTGATAGAATAGGCCATGTGTGTTGTGGGCAAACGCTTGCTAGTATTCAACCGTTCGGGATTGATGAATTCATCACCGCCGGGTTCCCTAGTTTGGTCCGTGTTCATCTGATCATCATCTACGACTTGTGCTAGCTTGATGCTAAGTTTCCATTAATTGATGGCGTTTTATGAACACGCCACCGTTTCCCGCCATTTCCTCACCTGTTTCCCGCCACCCTGCTATATTGCGCATAGGGGGCGCGCGACGCACGGAGGCGACAAGTCCTCCATATCCACATGGCCCACGGCGACGACTTCCATGCCATCAAATACCTGCCACTAAAACTCAAAGGACCAGCTCGATACTGGTTAAACAGTCTGCCGGAAAACTATATTGGTAGCTGGGAGGACTTGGAAGACGCCTTCCGCGACAACTTCCAAGGAACATATGTCCGGCCACCAGATGCCGATGACTTAAGTCACATTGTCCAGCAGCCCGGAGAGTCAGCCAGGAAGCTTTGGACTAGGTTCTTAGTTGAAAAGAACCAAATCGTCGACTGTCCGGACGCGGAAGCCCTAGCGGCCTTCAAACACAGCGTCCGGGACGAGTGGCTCGCCCGCAACCTCAGTCAAGAAAAACCAAAATCCATGTCAGCCCTTACCGCTCTGATGACCCGCTTTTGCGCGGGAGAAGACAGCTGGCTCGCTCGAAGAAGCAACAACACCAGCGATCCGGGCACTTCCGAGGTCCGAAACGGCAATGGCAAGCCACGACGCAGCGAACACAAACGCCGCAATGATAATGAAAGAACGCGCGATACAGCGGTCAACGCCGGATTCAGCGGTCCCAAACCCGGCCAACGGAGAAAGCCATTCAAGGCGAACAGAGACGGACCATCCAATTTAGACAGGATATTGGATCGACCCTGCCAGATTCACGGCCACCACGACAAACCAGCTAATCATACCAACAGAAGCTGTTGGGTCTTCAAGCATGCCAGCAAGCTCAACGCCGAACACAAGGGGAGTAGGCCGCCCGGTTATAGCGATGACGAAGAGACTCACCAAACAAATACCAGGGGTCAGAAGCAATTTCCCCCCGAAGTAAAAACAGTGAACATGGTATACGCGACACACAACTCTACAAGGGAGCAGGAGAAGCACTCCCTCCGGACTGAAGATCATACTGCGGCAACTTCAGTACAAAATGGTCTTATTAAACCGCATACCTTGTCGGCCATTAAGCCACCGGTCTCCATTCAACAGGATCGACCAATTCCGGAGCGGAAATAGCAGTTCGGCTTCCGCCGCCCACCTCATATACCTGCGAAATTTGTATCGCGCACACATAACTATGCACTTAAGATACCCTGGGCATCGGCGGAAGCACAATACGGATGAGCCTGCAAGCACTCCCGTAACTTTTTTTTCTAATTACTCTTTCTTTCTTCATTATCCTTTACTACAGGTGACGCAACGGCTAAACATCTAACGGACTCTAGTGGTGTTCGGATCCGTACACTCACCTAGGGGGCTATTTCCGTCAAGGAATCCCCTCGCCGAGGACAGGCGGCGCAGACGTGCGACGGGAGGTCCAAAATAACTTTTTGTAGACCGCACTCTTTATTTCGAGCCTGTAATATGCCTTTTTCCTCCGCCTTCGACCCCGGGCATGACAAATAGACCGGGGTTGCGGCCTTTTTTATCTATAAAATAACCATTGGCATATCACTCAGGTCCCAGTAAACATAATCCGAATTTGGCTCCTATGGTTGTTTCACACACATACCTCGGCATAACTTGCCAGGGGCTCGGTATGGGAACAAACGAGTTGCCGACAAGTTCGAATAGCTTTATAGCGTACTTCGGAGTCACGAGTTTGGCCTTATATGCATCAGCTCCGAATCATGTCTTGGGTCAATAGTTGGGTTGCCCGGCTCCTGTGCTTGCTACCTTACGTTCCGCTCTATCGGCTAGGTAGTAAAGGGAGAACAACTGCGATTGTGCTTCCGGTTCATCTGGTCAAGCACCTCAGTAGAGAAAGCCGAAAACTGACTGTCATGATGCGGCGAGAGCTGGTCAACCACTCGATGACTTATCGATATCTTTCGCTATTCCCTCCGTATTATACGAAGGACCTTTTTCTTCAGGTCATATATGTAATGCACCATATTGGAATAAGCCGTACACATACAAGGGGCAATATCGTAGCCCCCCCCCTATAAAACTCCTATGGCTAAGTGAAAGTGTTAACGCCCTATAGTCTGATTGCCTAGTTCACCGCATTGACACCTCCTTAATGAACCAAGACGTTGGGTTAAGAGTGATCACATGCTTTTCCGAACACCCCTGTATTTTATACATGGGGGCTGAAGCCGACGACTGGAAAACTTTCAGATTAATACAAAAACGGCCGCACACGAGGAACAAAATTTTTAGGCAAAACTAACATATATAGCCTTATCATAATATTGTCTTTTACAACTACCCATACATTTCACTCGAATATCATGTTTTTCGAGCATTGACCCTCTATCAAGCGGGCACCCTCCAAGACATCCTCGAAATAATGCTCTGGTGCGTAATGGTCCTTGCCTTTGGGTGGACCCTTCGCAGCAACATCTGTGGCCTTCATCTTCGCCCAGTATGTCTTGACACGGGCAAAGGCCATCCGTGCACCTTCAATGCACGCCGACCGCTTCATGATGTCGATATGCGGCACCGCATCAGCAAGTCGCCGCACCAAACCAAAATAACTATCCGGAATTGGCTCGTTCGGCCACAGCCTGGCCACAGCGTCCTTCATGGCAGCACCGGATAGTCTATGGAGCTCGGCCCATTGGGCCATCTGTTCGTTCAGCAACAGTGGGCGTTTTGACACACCGAACTGCGACCAGAAAAGCTTCTCCGTTGCACACCCTTCTTGCGCTTGGTAAAACTGCGCCGCATCGGAAGCACTCTTTGGCAGGTCCAATAACGCGTCTGGAGAACTCCACACTTGATTAAGCGGAGCATAATTCGGATCGCCGAACTTAGTTTGCAATAAAAAGGGCTTACCAGCCGCGATCTCCCCAGCTTGTCGGATCTCCTCCCGGGCCGCTCTCGATTCGGACCGTGCTTCTTTCGCCTCTCGTAAGGCCTTGTTAAGATCAGCTATTTTGCCTTCATTATCCTTCTCAAGGATTGCACAGTGGCTAGCGGCATCCTTTAGCTCACGCGTCATTGTGGATATTTTCTCCTCGCATTGGCGCCGAGCAGCCTGTTCGACCTTTAACTCTGCAGATGCCTTCTCGGCAGCCACATTGCTACTCCGGGCATGTTCTTTGGCCCGGGCCAGCTCAGTCCGAAGGATCTCGACCGTGGCAGCACCATCTGCATTAATGCATATATCAGTATACAATATCTCGCGTGATGCTTACATTACAAAGCACGCGCTTGTCAAGACTGCCCTAAAAACATACCTTGCGACTCGTCAAGACGCTTGTTGATAAGCATAAGGTCATCTCCTGCCATATCAAGCTTTCGCTCTAGATCGGCAAATTCTGTAGTCCGGGCGGACACCGGGGAGGCAACAGTCTGCGTTTCAGTTAATCATATTATTTCCTGGACATATCTTTTTTTTATCCTCTGATCGCCTCCCTCGGGAAGCCAATCCGAGTCTCAGGGGCTACTACCTATACACAGGTGCAGTGTGTGAGTCAAGCACAATCAAAAATATTACATTACAAACCTCGAAGCCTTTTAGCAGGCTCAGGAAGGCTTCATTCAATCCGCTTTTCGCGGATAGAACCCTTTCAACCACCGTACCCATCAAGGTACGATGTTCCTCTGAGACGAACGCCTTTTGCAGCATGTTCGTCAATACATCCGGTGCTTCGGGATCTCCGGAAGCTGCCGTAGGAGTACGGCCTCCCTTTGAAGGGAACCGTTTATTCGTCCTTGTGATTGTCTCCGGCCGTAGGCCGGACAGCTCGGGGCCTTTGTTGTTGGCCCCCGGACTCTGGGCTACCGAAGTATTACCTTCGGGTTGTGTCTTCACCATCCCTCGCACCACTTGTTGATCAGGAGAGACCCTCCATGACGACACCTCAAGGTCGTCCGCCATATTGGGTGAGGAGACTGGTGGAGGCGTCTCTCTTTCAATCATCTCTGGGAGAAGGTCCCCCGAGGAAGAGGATTGCTGAAGACTGTTCGCCGAGCTGCAAAAAACATACATTCTAGATGTTACCTTGGTCACAAGAAAGGGACGGGATATGTTTAAAAACACCCTTGTTCACTTACGGTTTGCCTGAAGGCTTGTCCTCTCCGTGGGACCACACGATGACGTTGCCCTCCAAGCCCGGGCCACCCAGCGGGAGCATCTTGCCTCGCTTTGGAGCCGTTTCCTCCCAACCTTCGGAGGCGGCCCTTTTCTTACCATGGGGAGAGGGAATGTTGGCTTCTCCTTCACTTTGGCCTTCGGGCGGGGGAATCTTGATCTCCTCGAGCACGGTGTCTGATGTACCCTCAGAAGGGAGGCCACCTTTGGCCTTCCCGCTCTCTATCTTGTCTCCCATCGCAGGCACCTGGTACGGCGCCGGGGCCAGCATCCTCGTTAGTACGGGATCCGCTGAGCCTTCGGCAAGGGGGCCGAACACCTAATACACTCCGCTTTCTTTATCCAGCCCTAGAGGAAGATAATCTGTTCAGTAACGTATTACGGCATACTTAACTACAAAGTGTTTGGAAGTTGAGCGCTTACCGAGGTATCCGGATGGTTGCAGTCGAGGCCAAGGTCCTCGGTGGTGTCCGGCCACTGTTTTCGTTTCCCGAAAAACAACTTCCACATTCCTTTGTGCGTAGTGCCGAAGAAATGTTGGAGGGTTCGTGGTCCTTCCGGATTAAACTCCCACATGCGGAGAGGCCTACGCTGACATGGCAGGGTTCGGCGGATTAGCATTACTTGAATCACGTTGACAAGATCGATGTCCCTCTCGAGGAGAGTTTGGATGCGGCTCTGTAGAGTCTGCACTTCATCAACTGATCCCCGGTCCAGCCCCTTATTAATCCATGATGCAAGCTGTAATGGAGGGCCAGAACGGAACGCAGGTATAGCGGCCCACTTGGTACCGCAGGGTTCTGTGATGTAAAACCACTCCTGCTACCATTGGTTGGAAGTTTCGGTGAAAGAGCCTTTTGGCCAGTGAGTATTGGTATGCTTGCTCACTACAGCACCGCCGCACTCTGTTTGTTTCCCGTCGACCACCTTCGGCGTCACACTAAAGGTCTTGAGCCATAAGCCAAAGTGTGGGGGAATTCGGAGGAAGGCCTCACACGTCATGATAAACGCCGAGACGTGGAGGAAAGAATCTGGGGCTAGATCGTGAAAATCCAGTCCGTAATAAAACATGAACCCCCGGACGAAGGGCTGAAGAGCGAACCCTAGCCCTCGGAGGAAGTGGGAGATGAATACAACCCTCTCGCCGGATCTGGGGGTCGGAATAACCTGTCCTTGAGCAGGAAGCCTGTGGGGGATCTCCACGGTCAGGTATCTGGCCGCCCGAAGCTTCGCAATGTCCTCCTCTGTAACAGAGGAAGCCACCCATCGGCCCTGAGGCTGGGTCCGGACACGATTGGGAAGCTTGGGACAATGAATTCGAACCTTGGACGCTAGAACTTGAAGTTGGAAAGGCTGAGGAGAGGTTTGGCGCAAAAGGAGACGGCCCTTGGCTCCTTTATAAAGGCAACGGGTATCGAACGCTTCCTCCTAAGCCTGAAAGCCTGCCTACTCCTAAGGAATCTTTCCAATGGAGCGGTTGGGTTACCCACGCTCGTATTGATGAGAATCCCGCAATAAGGGGACACGATCTCTGCCTCGACAAGACGTGCCAGTAAAAACCGCGCCTCGAAACATGGAACGGCAGGACAGGAAACAGTTCGAAATAATGACCGGGCAAGCGTGATGTCACGTTACAAAAAGTTGTCAGCATATTGGACTCGTGAAATATTATACTCTCTGCAGCTGTGTGTGTGGTACTTGTGTTGCAGATCCGGACACGTTCGTTGTGTCCGAAGACTATCTTGGAGTATTCGGAAGGAGGAACCCGCCTTGCAATGTCGAAGACAATCTGCACGTCGGACACCTCGTCATTGAAGCCTGGTTCAGGGGCTACTGAGGGAGTCCTGGACTAAGGGGTCCTCGGACGTCCAGCCTGTTAGTCATGGGCTGGACTGATGGGCTGTGAAGATACAAAGACCGAAGACTCTACCCGTGTCCTGATGGGACTCTCCTTGGCGTGGAAGGCAAGCTTGGAGATCAAGTATGTGGACTCCTTTCTCTGTAACCGACCTTGTGTAACCCTAGATCCTCCCGGTGTCTATATAAACCGGAGGACTTAGTCTGGAGGAAAAGGACTCATAGCCATAGTCATACAGGCTAGACTTTTAGGGTTTAGTCATTACGATCTCGTGGTAGATCAACTCTTGTAATACTCATATTAATCAAGATCAATCAAGCACGAAGTAGGGTATTACCTCCATAGAGAGGGCCCGAACCTGGGTAAACATTGTGTCCCCAGTCTCCTGTTACCATCGATCTTAGACGCACAGTTAGAGACCCCCTACCCGAGATCCGCCGGTTTTGACACCGACAGATATGCCGTCCTGGCACACACGCTCGGCAAAATGAGGTCGTGTGCGACCGGCATGCACTCAAATACAGAAATACGTACAGTAGTGCTAAAAAAATACAATTATATAGGCAAAATCATTTCCGGTCGTAAGTACATCCCACACAGCCAGTCACCGCTAAACGTTTTCATTCGTATATACATCCCACATAGTCACTCCAAAGAAAACGTTGGCGCAAGGTGGCGTAACGCAAACAGTTTTCAAGAGAATGTCGTGTGTGATTGTTTATTGATCCAACACAGTTTATTCCTAGAAACTATGTGCGTTGCTTGAGGTCATCGCCCACGGTGTTTTCTCATTAACCGTTTGCAATAGGAAAACCCAATTAGCAGGCTAATTGGCCAATTAGCAGGCTAATTGCCCTATTATTAATAATCCATTTACTAATCTAATTGACATTCATATTAAGCACATAATATATTCCATTTCCATATTAAGGAAGCATGATTTCATAATTGAAATACATCGTAGTACAACATGATATAGCTTCAGCACTCAGCCACCCCATTACACAACTACATGCAACATCTAGAACCTTTCGAAATTAGCATCATAGATGGTACATAAAGAGATGCGTCTCATCTAGAAAAATGCTGAAGCGGAAGGCAAATATTGAGCCTTCATTCATGTTGAAGGTCTTTGCAACTTTAGGCCAGTGCCTGTGGATGATTGACCGTCCATCCTTCAACCTCTTCAAGAACACTTCAATATTGAACCGTGGGTGTTGTATGAAAACTTTCCTCGCCTCCTGGCCACAGAGGTGGTTTGAGAGGTAATCATCAGTGAAGCCTGAAAACAAGGATGTGAATAAATATCTTCTCTATATTGGAAATGGGGCAAAGGAATACAAAAAGGCAAGGTATAATTGTTAGTACCATCTTGTAAACCTCAGTGCTTCCCATTGTTTCCCTGCAACACATATAAGGTAGTTAGTCATTAGGTTAAGTAAGGGTTCTCATGCTATCAGTAAAATATGTTGATGAAAAATAAGCACATTGCAGATTCATCAGATTAATTCAAGCCACATGGAAAACCCATTTATCAAAACCAAGCATGATTAAGAACTAGGAAATATAGCACTTGTGTATGTTTCTCATGTATTAAGTGCAGCCAAATTCGATTTATTCCTCACATGGTATAGAATAAGAGAATGCAGCCACAGCAATTGAACATCGCATTGTAGAATTGAACCAAGCAGTTAACTAAACACCACAACAAATGAACCAAACGTTAACTAAGCACCACATTGCACAATATAACATACTCCTAATATAAGATCAGACAGTTAGCCAAACAAAGCATGCTTAACAACTTGGAAATCTAGCAATTGTATTTGTTTCTCATGTATTTAGTACAGCCAAATTTGATTTATTCCTCACATGGTACACAATAACAGAATGCAGCCACAACAATTGAACATCGCATTGCAGAATTGAACCAAGCAGTTAACTAAACACCACAACAAATGAACCAAACGTTAACTGAGCACCACATTGCACAATATAACATACTCCTAATAGAAGATCAGACAGTTAACCAAACCAAGCATGCTTAACAACTTGGAAATATAGCAATTGTATTGTTTCTCATGTATTTAGTACAGCCAAATTCGATTTATTCCTCACATGGTATACAATAACAGAATGCAGCCACAACAATTGAACATCGCATTGCAGAATTGAACCAAGCAGTTAACTAAACACCACAACAAGTGAACCAAGCCACAACAAATGAACCAAGCAGTTAACTAAACACCAATTGAACAATATAACATACTCCTAATAGAAGATCAGATAGTTAACCAAACCAAGCATGCTTAACAACTTGGAAATATTGCACCCTGAAGAATTGAACATCACATTTGCAGAATTGAACCAAGCAGTTAATTGAACACCACATTGCACGACATATAGGACATATACACTATAGCATAAGATTGCATGGTAGAAGTAGATACACAATTCACTAGAATTTGTTAAGGAAAGGCAGTAGCTAGCAAACTAAACATGGGTCCTTATAGTGAGCTAATAAGACAAGCTACTCCTCATTGTCGGAGATATCGATGACGATTGGCTCCTTGGACATGGAAGAGGGAGAGGCCTCCGCATCGTGGGTGCCCTCGTTGTAGTGGTGAGTTGCCTGAGCCGCTCCGGGCACCAACCTGCTGGCTATCGAGATGAGGTAAGCACGTGTACGCTGAGAAAACACCTCGTAGTCTTCGTCGAAGGCACCGACTGTGGCCTTGAGAAAATGCCATGAACTGTCATTTAAAGCAGCCAACCGCGTCGCGGCATCAACGCGTGAGGCGTCAATGGTGGCCTCGACGGTGAGGTGCTCCTCCAAGATCTGGGGGTTGGCACGAATGGCAACCATCGTGACCTCATCTGCGCGTGCGGCCGCGATTTGCTTCTCCGCTGCCAAATGCTCCTTGAGGTCCTGGCTATACTGCGTGCACCATGGCTTAGGCCGGCGCTTATTTGGTGGAGGGGTCGGTGATTTGGGTGGAAGGTGTCGCGCTCGCACCGGCGGTCGGGGCATGTGGGATGTGGAAGGAGGAGGAGGATAGGGGTCTGGTGTGGATTACCTGCCTGGATAGGCGAGGCCGAGCAGCATGAAGGAGGGTCACCGGCGAGGAGGCGGCAGCGCTGCAAGCAAGGAGTGAAGGTTTCAACTTGGAAAGGAAGGCGGAAACAGGGGAAATGTGGCTTTTGGTAAGGGGGAGGGGCGGGGAGGTAGATATTTCCAAGGAAGCCGAAAATTTGGAATTGCTTCAGCCAAAAAACTGGTGCGCAAAGTGTCATCAGACACGGTCCCTTATTCAGAGCGGGCTGTGGACTGTAGCCATTGCACCTTCTCGCGTAAGCTGTATGCATACTATACTCCGACGGTGCTCCAAGATATTTTGTGCTGCATCTCACACGGTTGGTTATAATAAACTGTGTGGGATCTTGTTCTCAAAAAAAACTGTGTGGGATCTACCTGATTTTTCGTCTTGATTTGAATTACATAATGGGATCACAGCGGCCATGGACGGTGTTTGAATTGCTAGACCTTTTATCTGCAGTGATCATAAAAGAATTGGAATTATTCAACGTTCGTTTGGACATTTTTATGCATTAAGTGAGTTTTCAATGTATTTATGTGCATAATTCAAATTTGAACTACATGCGCAAGCTCCAATGCATATAAATTGGTTGAAAAATCAAATCTTTGTCCTTGGGTGCATGCTTAGGTCCCATGCAAGAAATGGGAATGAATGCCAAACACCCTGCCACCGTCACTCGGCCGCAAACATTGAGATACCTGGTTTTTAAATTCTAGTAAATCCAAAACTCGTCTGAAATTCATGAAACTTGGCATGCTATCATGGAGCGGCATCACCATGGCGTGGTAAATTTTTTGTCCCATTTGGGGCAGGTTTGGGTATATGCTTCTCACAAACCAAAGCTTCTCACAACAAGCTGATGGTTTCGGTAGGGAACGCCCCAACTTTGGGGACGAAACGATATCCATTGCCTCTTATTGCTTTCAAATTTTTTTCTCGTGTCAACATAGAACAACAGGAGTGTTGTGTTATTTTTTGTGATTTTTCGGGGTTCGTTTGGACATTTTTATGCATTAAGTGAGTTTTCAATGCATTTATTTGCATAATTCAAATTTGAACTACATGCACATGCTCTAGTGCATATAAATTGGTTGAAAAATCAAATCTTTGTCCTTGGGTGCATGCTTAGGTCCCATACAAGAAATGGGAATGAATGTCAAACACCCTGCCACCATCACTCGGCCGCAAACATTGAGATGCCTAGTTTTTAAATTCTAGTAAATCCAAAACTTGCCTAAAATTCATGAAACTTGGCATGCTATCATGGAGCGGCATCAACATGGCGTGGTAAATTTTTTGTCCCATTTGGGCAGGTTTGGGTATATGCTTCTCACAAACCAGAGCTTCTCACAACAAGCATGATGGTTTCGGTAGGGAACGCCCCAACTTTTGTGGCGAAATGATATCCATTGCCTCTTATTGCTTTCAATTTTTTTCTCGTGTCAACATAGAACAACAGGAGTGTTGTGTTATCTTTTGTGATTTTTTGGGGTTCGTTTGGACATTTTTATGCATTAAGTGAGTTTTCAATGCATTTATGTGCATAATTCAATTTTGAACTACATGCACATGCTCGAGTGCATATAAATTGGTTGAAAAATCAAATCTTTGTCCTTAGGTGCATGCTTAGGTCCCATGCAAGGAATGGGAATGAATGTCAAACACCCTGCCACCGTCACTCGGCCGCAAACATTGAGATACCTGGTTTTTAAATTCTAGTAAATCCAAAACTCGTCTGAAATTCATGAAACTTGGCATGCTATCATGGAGCGGCGTCAACATGGCGTGGTAAACTTTTTGTCCCATTTGGGGCAGGTTTGGGTATATGCTTCTCGCAAACCAGAGCTTCTCACAACAAGCATGATGGTTTCGGTAGGGAACGCCCCAACTTTGGGGACGAAACGATATCCATTGCCTCTTATTGCTTTCAAAAAAATTCTCGTGTCAACATAGAACAACAGGAGTGTTGTGTTATTTTTTGTGATTTTTCGGGGTTCGTTTGGACATTTTTATGCATTAAGTGAGTTTTCAATGCATTTATGTGCATAACTCAAATTTGAACTACGTGCACATGCACCAGTGCATATAAATTGGTTGAAAAATCAAATCTTTGTCCTTGGGTGCATGCTTAGGTCCCATGCAAGAAACTGGAATGAATGTCAAACACCCTGCCACCGTTACTCGGCCGCAAACATTGAGATATCTGATTTTTAAATTCTAGTAAATCCAAAACTCGTCTGAAATTCATGAAACTTGGCATGCTATCATGGAGCGGCATCAACATGCCGTGGTAATTTTTTTGTCCCATTTGGGGCAGGTTTGGGTATATGCTTCTCACAAACCAGAGCTTCTCACAACAAGCATGATGGTTTCGGTAGGGAACGCCCCAACTTTGGGGGCGAAACGATATCCATTTCCTCTTATTGCTTTTAAATTTTTTATTTCGTCAACATAGAACAACAGGAGCGTTGTTTTATTTTTTGTGATTTTTCGGGGTTCGTTTGGATATTTTTATGCATTAAGTGAGTTTTCAATGCATTTATGTGATTCAAATTTGAACTACATGCACATGCTCCAGTGCATATAAATTGGTTGAAATTTCAAATCTTTGTCCTTGGGTGCATGCTTAGGTCCCATGCAAGAAATGAGAATGAATGTCAAACACCCTGCCACCGTCACTCGGCCGCAAACATTGAGATACCTGGTTTTTAAATTCTAGTAAATCCAAAACTCATCTGAATTTCATGAAACTTGGCATGCTATCATGGAGCGGCATCAACATGTCGTGGTAAATTTTTTGTCCCATTTGAGGAAGGTTTGGGTATATGCTTCTCACAACAAGCATGATGGTTTCAGATAAAACACCCGTATGCAAAGTGAGAGCATGATTTGTGCATCTCTTGAACACAAACGGTTCTTTTGGATGACCCGTGTGAACCACTTACAAACAATTTGGTGCGATTTGCATCTGTCATGTTGGGTATGTTGCCATTTGTCATACTAGAAAGATTGACATTTGTTGATCTAGTAACATTGCCATTTGCCAACCTTGTAACACTGCGATTTGTCAAAATATGAAGCAAAAAATCACTAGCAGTATCTAATTTTTGCAACTAAAATTCAGTAATTAAGCATAGATGGAGGCGAGGAGGCGTGTTCAGCCAGGCGTGCAGCGGGCGGCGCAGTACTATTCGATTTGACAGTGGGTGGTGCAGTTCCCGATATGGCTTTAATGCAGACGAGGGAGAGGGTAGCGGTTCCCGAAATGTTGAACGGCGAATGATGCATCCTCCTTCAATTAGCATCGTGTGAATGCATGAGGGAATTAATGGGAGGACCGGGAAAAGAGGCAGCACGATGTGAATGCAACGCAGTTTGCACTCATATAAAGGCGCCCCTCCATTCCAATGCATCTACCACATCGTACGCACCTAAGCATTTGTCTAAGCACCTACACTAATAAGCGCAAAAGTTCCCACTCCAGACCCATGGCGGTGATGCGTGCGAGCAGCCAGCGGCTATGCCAGATGGTCCACGACGCCGGCCTGCGCATGGCACCGTGGATCGTTTCCATACGGTGTTGGCGACTGGCTGGCGGATGGCTGGCGGATGGCCGCCGTCGACGCCAGCTATGACTCTCAGTTGGACCAGATGATCGTTCGCACCACCAACAGGTTCACCGTCATCAAGAAGCTCGCGGACGACATCGCCATACTCCTCCAGCCCACGCGCCCGGGCTCCTCATTGCCTGCCACCCTAATCGGCCTCCGTGGTCAGAGCCTCTTTCAAGCACTGGTGGCCCTACGACTGCCCGCCGACGCCATGAAGAATGTCCACCTGGAGGTCGCGCTCGCCGCGAGGCGCCTCACCCTGCAAGAAACCGTCGACCTACACATCCATGTGTATGAGCGAATTGTGTACATAGGTATCTACAAGGCCAGTGAGGATGCTACGACATTGGCCTTCTTCAGCCGGTTGGAAGCCTTGGATGCCTTTGTTGAGAAGCACCTTGACCTCGCCACAGAAGCCGTCGCTTCTTAGCCGCTAGTCGGTGGCCCGGCCGGCGCACTGAGTTGAGGAGGAGGAGGTCGTACATTGATGGATGCATGTTTCTTCTGGCCTACTGTAACCACCACTGCGATCGCATCATCGTGGCCTTAATTCTTATTTAGCTATTGCATTCTCGTTCCAGTTAATACAGAAATGTACGATCCCTTTGCTCAATACAGACATGTCCGTTCCAGTCTTATTTGTTGGGGAACATACTAATTTCAAAAAAATTCCTATGCACACGCAAGATCATGGTGATGCATAGCAACGAGAGGGGAGAGTATTGTCCACGTACCCTCGTAGACCGTAAGAGGAAGCGTTATGACAACGCAGTTGATGTAGTCGTACGTCTTCACAATTGACCGATCCTAGCACCGAAGGTACGGCACCTCCGCGATCTGCACACGTTCGGCTCGGTGACGTCCCACGAACTCACGATCCAGTAGAGTGTCGGGGAAGAGCTTCATCAGCACGATGGCATGATGACGGTGATGATGAAGCTACCAGCGCAGGGCTTCGCCTAAGCACTATGACGATATGACCGAGGTGGATTATGGTGGAGGGGGCCACCGCACACGGCTAAAAGATCAATGATCAACTTGTGTGTCTATGGGGTACCCCCCTCCTCCGTATATAAAGGAGCGGAGGAGGGGGAGGGCCGGCCCTCCTATGGCGCGCCCCATGGGGAGTCCTACTCCCACCGGGAGTAGGATTCCCCCCTTCCCTAGTTGGACTAGGAGTGGAAGGAAGGGGGAGGAAGGAGGAAGGAAAGGGGGGTCGGCCCCTTCCCAATTCGGATTGGGCTTGGGGGCGCCCCCTCCTTTGCTCCCTTCTCCTCTCTCCAACTATGGCCCAATAAGGCCCATATACCTCCCGGGGGGTTCCGGTAACCTCCCGGTACTACGGTATATTCCCGATCTCACCCGGAACCATTCCGATGTCCAAATATAGTCGTCCAATATATCGATCATTATGTCTCGACAATTTCTTTCGAGACTCCTCATCATGTCCGTGATCATATCCGGGACTCCGAACTACCTTCGGTACATCAAAACACATAAACTCATAATACCGATCACCACCGAACTTTAAGCATGCGGACCCTACGGGTTCGAGAACTATGTAGACATGACCGGGACTCATCTCCGGTCAATAACCAATAGCGGAACCTGGATGCTCATATTGGTTCCTACATATTCTACGAAGATCTTTATCGGTCAAACCGCATAACAACATACGTTGTTCCCTTTTGTCAATGCTATGTTACTTGCCCGAGATCCGATCGTCGGTATCTCAATACCTAGTTCAATCTCGTTACCGGCAAGTCTCTTTACTCGTTCTGTAATACATCATCGCGCAACTAACTCATTAGTTACATTGCTTGCAAGGCTTATAGTGATGTGCATTACCGAGAGGGCCCAGAGATACCTCTCCGACAATTGCAGTGACAAATCCTAATCTCGATCTATGCCAACTCAACAAGTACCATCGGAGACACCTGTAGAGCACCTTTATAATCACCCAGTTACGTTGTGACGTTTGGTAGCACACAAAGTGTTCCTCCGGTATTCGGGAGTTGCATAATCGCATAGTCATAGGAACATGTATAAGTCATGAAGAAAGCAATAGCAATATACTAAATGGTCAAGAGCTAAGCTAACGGAATGGGTCAAGTCAATCACATCATTCTCTAATGATGTGATCCCGTTAATCAAATGACAACTCATGTCTATGGCTAGGAAACTTAGCCATCTTTGATTCAACAAGCTAGTCAAGTAGAGGCATACTAGTGACACTCTGTTTGTCTATGTATTCACACATGTACTAAGTTTCTGGTTAATACAATTCCAGCATGAATAATAAACATTTATCATGAAATAAGGAAATAAATAATAACTTTATTATTGCCTCTAGGGCATATTTCCTTCAGTCTCCCACTTGCACTAGAGTCGATAATCTAGATCACATCACCATGTGATTTACACCAATAGTTCACATCACCATGTGATTAACACCCATAGTTCACATCGCCATGTGACCAACACTCAATGTGTTTACTAGAGTCAGTAATCTAGTTCACATCGCCATGTGATTAACACCCAAAGAGTACTAAGGTGTGATCATGTTTTGCTTGTGAGAGAAGTTTAGTCAACGGGTCTGCCAAATTCAGATCCGTATCTATTTTGTAAATTTCTATGTCTACAATGCCCTGTACGGAGCTACTCTAGCTAAATGCTCCCACTTTCAATATGTATCCAGATCGAGACATAGAGTCATTCAGATCGGTGTCAAAGCTTGCATCGACGTAACTCATTACGACGAACTCTTTATCACCTCCATAACTGAGAAATATTTCCTTAGTCCTCTAAGGATAATTTTGACCAATGTCCAGTGATCTACTCCTAGATCACTATTGTACTCCCTTGACAAATTCAGGGCAGGGTATACAATAGGTCTGGTACACAGCATAGCATACTTTATAGAACCTATGGCTGAGGCATAGGGAATGACTTTCATTCTCTCTCTATCTTCTGCCGTGGTCGGGCTTGGAGTCTTACTCAACTTCACACCTTGCAACACAGGCAAGAACTCTTTCTTTGACTGTTCCATTTTGAACTACTTCAAAAAACTTGTCAAGGTATGTACTCATTGAAAAACTTATCAAGCGTCTTGATCTATCTCCATAGATCTTGATGCTCAATATGTAAGCAGCTTCACCGAGGTCTTTCTTTGAAAATCTCCTTTCAAACACTCCTTTATGCTTTCCAGAAAATTCTACATCATTTCCGATCGACAATATGTCATTCACATATACTTACCAGAAAGGTTGTAGTGCTCCCACTCACTTTCTTGTAAATACAGGCTTCACCGCAAGTCTGTATAAAACTATATGCTTTGATTAACTTATCAAAGCGTATATTCCAACTCTGAGATGCTTGCACCAGTCCATAGATGGATCGCTGGAGCTTTGCACACTTTGTTAGCACCTTTAAGATTAACAAAACCTTCTGGTTGCATCATATACAACTCTTCTTTAAGAAATCCATTAAGGAATGCAGTTTTGTTTATCCATTTGCCAGATTTCATAAAATGCGGCAATTGCTAACATGATTCGGGCAGACTTAAGCATCGCTACGAGTGAGAAAATCTCATCGTAGTCAACACCTTGAACTTTATCAAAAACCTTTTTCGACAAGTCTAGCTTTGTAGATAGGAATACTACTATCAGCGTCCGTCTTCCTCTTGAAGATCCATTTATTTTCTATGGCTTGCCGATCATCGGGCAAGTCAACCAAAGTCCACACTTTGTTCTCATACATGGATCCCATCTCAGATTTCATGGCCTCAAGCCATTTCGCGGAATCTGGGCTCATCATCGCTTCCTCATAGTTCGTAGGTTCGTCATGGTCAAGTAACATAACCTCCAGAACAGGATTACCGTACCACTCTGGTGCGGATCTTACTCTGGTTGACCAACGAGGTTCGGTAGTAACTTGATCTGAAGTTACATGATCATCATCATTAGCTTCCTCACTAATTGGTGTAGGAGTCACGGAAACAGATTTCTGTGATGAACTACTTTCCAATAAGGGAGCAGGTACATTTACCTCATCAAGTTCTACTTTCCTCCCACTCACTTCTTTCGAGAGAAACTCCTTCTCTATAAAGGATCCATTCTTAGCAACGAATGTCTTGCCTTCGGATCTGTGATAGAAGGTGTACCCAACTGTCTCCTTTGGGTATCCTATGAAGACACATTTCTCCGATTTGGATTTGAGCTTATCAGGATGAAACTTTTTCTCATAAGCATCGCAACCCCAAACTTTAAGAAATGACAACTTTGGTTTCTTGCCAAACCACAGTTCATATGGTGTCATCTCAACGGACTTAGATGGTGCCCTATTTAACGTGAATGCAGTTGTCTCTAATGCATAACCCCAAAACGATAGTGGTAAATCGGTAAGAGACACCATAGATTGCACCATATCTAATAAAGTACGGTTACGATGTTCGGACACACCATTACGCTGTGGTGTTCCAGGTTGCGTGAGTTGCGAAACTATTCCGCATTGTTTCAAAGGAAGACCAAACTAGTAACTCAAATATTCTCCTCCACGATCAGATCGTAGAAACTTTATTTTCTTATTACGATGATTTTCCACTTCACTATGAAATCATTTGAACTTTTCAAATGTTTCAGATTTATGTTTCGTCAAGTAGATATACCCATATCTGCTCAAATCATCTGTGAAGGTCAGAAAATAACGATACCTGCCGCGAGCCTCAACACTCACCGGACTGCATACATCAGTATGTATTATTTCCAACAAGTCTGTTGCTCGCTCCATTGTTCCGGAGAACGGAGTCTTAGTCATCTTGCCCATGAGGCATGGTTCGCAAGCATCAACTGATTCATAATCAAGTGATTCCAAAAGCCCATCAGCATGGATTTTCTTCATGCGCTTTACACCAATATGACCTAAATGATAGGGCCACAAATAAGTTGCACTATCATTATTAACTTTGCATCATTTGGCTTCAATATTATGAATATGTGTATCACTACGATCGAGATGCAATACACCATTCACCTTGGGTGTATGACCATTGAAGGTTTTATTCATGTAAACAGAACAACAATTATTCTCTAACTTTAAATGAATAACCGTATTGCAATAAACATGATCAAATCATATTCATGCTTAACGCAAACACCAAATAACATTTATTTAGGTTCAACACTAATCCCGAAAGTATAGGGAGTGTGCGATGATGATCATATCAATCTTGGAACCACTTCCAACACACATCGTCACTTCACCCTTAACTAGTCTCTGTTCATTCTGCAACTCCCGTTTCGAGTTACTAATCTTAGCAACTGAAATAGTATCAAATACCGAGGGGTTGCTATAAACACTAGTAAAGTACACATCAATAACATGTATATCAAATATACCTTTGTTCACTTTGCCATCCTTCTTATCCGCCAAATACTTGGGGCAGTTCTGCTTCCAGTGACCAGTCCCTTTGCAGTAGAAGCACTTAGTCTCAGGCTTAGGTCCAGACTTGGGCTTCTTCACTTGAGCAGCAACTTGCTTGCCGTTCTTCTTGAAGTTCCCCTTCTTCCCTTTGCCCTTTTCTTGAAACTAGTGGTCTTGTCAACCATCAACACTTGATGCTTTTCTTGATTTCTACCTTCGTCGATTTCAGCATCACGAAGAGCTTGGGAATCGTTTCCGTTATCCCTTGCATATTATAGTTCATCACGAAGTTCTAGTAACTTGGTGATAGTGACTAGAGAACTCTGTCAATCACTATCTTATCTGGAAGATTAACTCCCACTTGATTCAAGTGATTGTAGTACTCAGACATTCTGAGCACATGCTCACTAGCTGAGCTATTCTCCTCCATCTTGTAGGCAAAGTGCTTGTCAAAGGTCTCATACCTTTCGACATGGGCATGAGTCTGAAATACTAATTTCAACTCTTGGAACATCTCATATGCTCCGTGGCGTTCAAAACGTCTTTGAAGCCCCGATTCTAAGCCGTAAAGCATGGTGCACTAAACTATCAAGTAGTCATCATATCGAGCTTGCCAAACGTTCATAACGTCTACATCTGCTCCTGCAATCGGTCTGTCACCTAGCGGTGCATCAAGGACATATTTCTTCTGTGCAGCAATGAGGATAATCCTCAGATCATGGATCCAATCTGCATCATTGCTACTAACATCTTTCAACTTAGTTTTCTCTAGGAACATATAAAATAAACGGGGAGCTACATCGCGAGCTATTGATCTACAACATAGGTATGCTAATACTATCAGGACTAAGTTCATGATAAATTAAAGCTCAGTTAATCATATTACTTAAGAACTCCCACTTAAATAGACATCCCTCTAGTCATCTAAATGATCACGTGATCCAAATCAACTAAACCATGTCCGATCATCACGTGAGATGGAGTAGTTTTCAATGGTGAACATCACTATGTTGATCATATCTACTATATGATTCACGCTCGACCTTTCGGTCTCCAGTGTTCCGAGGCCATATCTGCATATGCTAGGCTCGTCAAGTTTAACCCGAGTATTCTGCGTGTGCAAAACTGGCTTGCACCCATTGTATGTGAACATAGAGCTTATCACACCCGATCATCACGTGGTGTCTCGGCACGACGAACTTTCGCAACGGTGCATACTCAGGGAGAACACTTGTACCTTGAAATTTAGTGAGAGATCATCTTATAATGCTACCGTCGAACTAAGCAAAATAAGATGCATAAAGGATAAACATTACATGCAATAAATATAAGTGATATGATATGGCCATCATCATCTTGTGCCTATGCTCTCCATCTCCAAAGCACCGTCATGATCACCATCGTCACCGGCGCGACACCTTGATCTCCATCGTAGCATCATTGTCGTCTCGCCAACTATTGCTTCTACGACTATCGCTACCGCTTAGTGATAAAGTAAACAAATTACATGGCGATTGCATTTCATACAATAAAGCGACAACCATATGGCTCCTGCCAGTTGCCGATAACTTTGTTACAAAACATGATCATTTCATACAATAAAATTTAGCATCATGTCTTGACCACATCACATCACAACATGCCCTGCAAAAACAAGTTAGACGTCCTCTACTTTGTTGTTGCAAGTTTTACGTGGCTACTACGGGCTGAGCAAGAACCGTTCTTACCTACGCATCAAAACCACAACGATTTTTTGTCAAGTATGTGTTGTTTTAACCTTCAACAAGGACCGGGCGTAGCCACACTCGATTCAACTAAAGTTGGAGAAACTGACACCCGCCAGACACCTGTGTGCGAAGCACGTCGGTAGAACCAGTCTCGCGTAAGCGTACGCGCAATGTCGGTCCGGGCCGCTTCATCCAACAACACCGCCGAATCAAAGTATGACATGTTGGTAAGCAGTATGACTATTATCGCCCACAACTCACTTGTGTTCTACTCATGCATATAACATCTACACATAAACCTGGCTCGGATGCCACTATTGGGGAACGTAGTAATTTCAATAAAATTCCTACGCACACGCAAGATCATGGTGATGCATAGCAACAAGAGGGGAGAGTATTGTCCACGTACCCACGTAGACCGTAAGCGGAAGCGTTATGACAACGCGGTTGATGTAGTTGTAGGTCTTCATGATCGACCAATCCTAGCACCGAAGGTACGACACCTCCGCGATCTGCACACGTTCGGCTCGGTGACGTCCCACGAACTCATGATCCAGTAGAGTGTCGGGGAAGAGCTTTGTCAGCACGACGGTGTGATGACGGCGATGATGAAGCTACCAGCGCAGGGCTTCGCCTAAGCACTACGACGATATGACTGAGGTGGATTATGGTGGAGGGGGGCACCGCACACGGCTAAGAGATCAATGGTCAACTTGTGTGTCTATGGGGTGCCCCCCTCCCCCATATATAAAGGAGTGGAGGAGGGGGAGGGCCGGCCCTCCTATGGCGCGCCCCATGGGGAGTCCTACTCCCACCGGGAGTAGGATTCCCCCCCCCCTTCCCTAGTTGGACTAGGAGTGGAAGGAAGGGGGAGGAAGGAAAGGGGGCCCAGCCCCCTTCCCAATTCGGATTGGGATTGGGGGGCGCGCCCCCTCCTTTGCTCCCTTCTCCTCTCTCCCACTATGGCCCAATAAGGCCCATATACCTCCCAGGGGGTTCCGAAAACCTCCCGGTACTCCGGTATATTCTCGGTCTCACCCGGAACCATTCCGATGTCCAAATATAGTCGTCCAATATATCGATCTTTATGTCTCGACAATTTCAAGACTCCTCGTCATGTCCGTGATCATATCCGGGACTCCGAACTACCTTCCTTACATCAAAACACATAAACTCATAATACCGATCGTCACCGAACTTTAAGCGTGCGGACCCTACGGGTCCGAGACTCATCTCCGATCAATAACCAATAGCAGAACCTGGATGCTCATATTGGTTCCTACATATTCTACGAAGATCTTTATCGGTCAAACCGCATAACGACATATGTTGTTCCCTTTGTCAACGGTATGTTACTTGCCCGAGATTCGATCGTCGGTATCTCAATACCTAGTTCAATCTCGTTACCGGCAAGTCTCTTTACTCGTTCTGTAATACATCATCCTGCAACTAACTCATTAGTTACATTGCTTGCAAGGCTTATAGTGATGTGCATTACCGAGAGGGCCCAGGGATACCTCTCCGACAATTGGGATGACAAATCCTAATCTCGATCTATGCCAACTCAACAAGTACCATCGGAGACACCTGTAGAGCACCTTTATAATCACCCAGTTACGTTGTGACGTTTGGTAGCACACAAAGTGTTCCTCCGGTATTCGGGAGTTGCATAATCTCATAGTCATAGGAACATGTATAAGTCATGAAGAAAGCAATAGCAATATACTAAACGATCAAGAGCTAAGCTAACGGAATTGGTCAAGTCAATCACATCATTCTCTAATGATGTGATCCCATTAATCAAATGACAACTCATGTCTATGGCTAGGAAACTTAGCCATCTTTGATTCAACGAGCTAGTCAAGTAGAGGCATACTAGTGACACTCTGTTTGTCTATGTATTCACACATGTGCTAAGTTTCCGGTTAATACAATTCTAGCATGAATAATAAACATTTATCATGAAATAAGGAAATAAATAATAACTTTATTATTGCCTCTAGGGCATATTTCATTCCTTATTTTGAATGGCTTGAATGAAGGTCTATCCCGCCATTAGGCGCCGTGGTGCGCTCTGCTCGCGTCCATTGGCGCGCTCTGCTCACGTCCATTGGGGCGCTCTGCTCGCGTCCGTCGGCGGGAACGGCTTGTGGACAGCTTTTCCTTGCGTGTTCAGCTGCTATATGCATATATATATATATATATATATATATATATATATATATATGGTTGCTCATCGTTGAGGCGACCGCGGAGCGCTCTGCTCGCGTCCCTCCGCGTGCGCTCTGCCAACGGTTGGGCGTGCGCACTATCACGTCGGGAGCCCCGTATGCATGCGGTTGCACCGC
Organism: Triticum aestivum; assembly: GCF_018294505.1. NCBI lineage: Eukaryota > Viridiplantae > Streptophyta > Magnoliopsida > Poales > Poaceae > Triticum > Triticum aestivum. The sequence goes on along the minus strand of NC_057799.1, from coordinate 426,261,924 downwards.
GCGCGTTGCCACGCAATGCAGTTACGTGCGGCACGATGGAGTTACGCGCTGCAAATTAGAACTGCCATCAGGGCCTGCCGATATTCCTGGCCATCTGGCTTCCCCTTTAATTCCCGCGGCCATTATAACCTTAGTCTCTTCAACCTTACGATCTCGCCCCACAACACAACAAGCACACCCACGATGACACATAGAGAGGGGATGTCCAACGGCGCTCCAATGGAGTTCGGAGAGCATAGAGTGGAGACCCATGCGAGGGAGACGGATCTCCCTGTGGCGTACACCATCGACCCGGCCGTGGTGGACGACTACATCAACAGCGTTGAGCAGTTGCTTGCTGGAGACAAGTACAAGGTGGTCGGCATGACCTCCAGTACACCGTCGGTCGTCCCGGCATAGATCAGAAGGTTCTCGTCACCCAGTTGTGCGTGCGCCATCATGTCCTCATCTACCACTACTACATGGCCACAGAGCCTTGCGACCGCTTCAACAGGTTTGTCAACAGCAACGACTACAAGTTCGCCACGGTGGAAACCACCGACGATGTAAAAAGCGCTCAGTGTTACAGGCTTGGCCTGCAAGAACCTTGTCGAAATCCGTGACCACTACAGGGTCGGGGGCAGCACGAAGAAGGACTCCCTGGTCGAACTCGCCTCGTCCATCATCGACCCCTACTACGAAAAGATGAAGCGGGATGCCCAGAGAACAAGCCCCCTATCCTAGCACAGGGCCTGGATGCGGCAACTGGATGAACCTCACCTCAGGTTCGCGGCCAAGAGCGTGTACACATGCTACGAGATGCACAGGCGGATCGTTGACATGAGGAAGTGCCTCCTTACCCAAATCGACGAGCCTGGATCGAGCCACAAGCAGAGCAAGCGTCACAAGAAGTAGATGATGATCAGATGATCGTTTATGCTAGTTAATCATGCATGTAATATATAGTTTACTTTATTGGTGTGTGGAAATGTCATGTGTGTAGTAGCCACCTATGTAATTATGCATGTAATAGTTTACTTTGGTGTGTGCAAATACCATGGTTGTAATAGCCACCTATGTAAGTGGATGTTTAATTTGGTTATGCAAGCATGTCCTTATAAGTGTGTGTGTCTATATATAAGGTGAGTCAATTGTGATAACACCTTTAAGACTCTTATTCTGCTAACAAAATCTGTTATTCTGCTAACACTACTGAGCTGACCTGTAGCTACAAACTAACCCCAAAATCAACGGCGCGGAACTGCTCACGTAAAAAAAGCCAACCTTATCCTCTCGTGCACACTCCCCCACTCCCTCTCTCTCTCCCCACGACCCCGCCTCCCATCCCGCAACCTCCCCCATGCCGCCGCGCAGCTGCCTTCCCCCACACCGCCGAACCGCCACCTCCCCTGCTCCCCTGCGGCCACCACCGCAACCCTACCCTGCGCCGCCGCACACCACCTTCCCCAGCGCTGCCGTGCCCCACCTTCCGCCGCGCCGTCGCGCCCCACCCTTCCCCGCAGCCACCACCACAACCCTACCCCCGCGCCTCCGCACGCCACCTTCCCCCGTGCCGCCATGCCCCACCTTCCATTGTGCCGCAGCCACACCCCTCCCCGGTGCCGGATCCGGCGGGATCGGCACTGCCCCGCGCTCATCTCGGTCGACAGCGACGAAGGGCGGCGGCTCCTAAACAGCAGCGACGGCGGCGGCCTCCACCACCCACTACGAGACTGCACATTGGAAGGGAGGGGACTGCAGTGCCACACCGGGTGGACTGTAGCGTCACGTCGTGGTGTACTGCGGCGTCCGCGCCGCACCGGAGGAGGAAGGCGGCGACCGGATCCGCACTCGCGCATGTGACGAACTGCAGGGAGGGGTGAGGGAGTCCTGGATTAGCGGGTCCTCAGACAGCCGGACTATGTGCTTTGGCCGGACTATTGGACTATGAAGATACAAGATTGAAGACTTCGTCCCGTGTCCGGACGGGACTCTCCTTTGCGTGGAAGGCAAGCTTGGCAATTCGGATATGTAGATCTCCTCCCTTGTAACCGACTCTGTGTAACCCTAGCCCCCTCCGGTGTCTATATAAACCGGAGGGTTTAGTCCGTAGGACAACAACAATCATAACCATAGGCTAGCTTCTAGGGTTTAGCCTCTACGATCTCGTGGTAGATCAACTCTTGTAATACTCATATCATCAAGATCAATCAAGCAGGAAGTAGGGTATTACCTCCATCGAGAGGGCCCGAACCTGGGTAAACATTGTGTCCCCCGCCTCCTGTTACCATCCGCCTTAGACGCACAGTTCGGGACCCCCTACCCGAGATCCGCCGGTTTTGACACCGACATTGGTGCTTTCATTGAGAGTTCCGCTGTGCTGTCACCATAAGGCTTGATGGCTCCTTCGATCATCGACAACGATGTGATCCAGGGTGAGGTTTTTCTCCTCGGGCAGATCTTCGTATTTGGTGGCTTCGTACTGCGGGCCAACTCGCTTGGCCATCTGGAGCAGATCGAGAGCTACGCCCCTGGCCATGAGGTCAAGTTCGGAAGCTTGAACTATCCTGCCGACATCCGTAGAGACTTGATCTTCGATGGATTCGAACCCATGGCAGGTGCGCCGCACAGTCACGATGAGCATGACTTAGCTCTGTCGTCGGACGGTGTTCGGGAGATCACACATGTAGTTACTCCGGCCCTCAATCCAGAGCAGATTGCGCCGTCCGAGGCCGGGTGGATGGACCCCGCCACGGAGGCCGCACACTCAGCGGCGATAGAGCCGAATACTGACTTCACCTCCTACGAGACCTGTGTTGCCGGATCCTTGGATTCGTCCCCGGCCACGGGCTCCGAACCGCCTACGTCCGTGCCTATCGAATCTGATCGGGCGCCGATCATGGAGTTTTCCTCCGCGGATATCTTTCAGCACTCGCCCCTGGGCGACGTACTAAATTCATTAAGGTCTCTCGCCTTGTCAGGAGACCCTTGGCCAAACTGTGTTCGGCTTGAGTGGGAAGCGGACGATGAAGAAATTCGTTCCCCACCCACCACCCACTTAATAGCCACTGTCGACGACTTAACCGACATGCTCGATTTCGGCTCCGAAGACATCGATGGTATGGACGACGATGCAGGAGACGAACAAGAACCACCGCCCACAGGACGGTGGACTACCACCTCATCATATGATATATACATGGTGGACACCCCCAAGGAAAGCGATGGCAACAAGGCAACGGAGGATAATCCCCCTGAGAAGCAATCTAAGCACCAGCGTCATCGGCGCCGCTCTAAGCCCCACCACAGCAAAAGCAGTGATAGCGGCACAAGAGACAATAACGCTCTGGATAGTGCCGAAGACGAAGACAATCCCCTCCAGCCAGGCCTCGAGCGGGAGGATGGGCAAGCTAGCCCTCAGGAACAGGTAGCAGACGGAGAATCAGAGGATGATAATTACATGCCTCTCTCCGAAGACGAGGTGAGCCTCGGCGACGAAGAATTTATCGTGCCTGAGGACCCTGTCGAACAGGAGCGCTTCAAGCGTCGGCTTACAGCCACAGCAAAAAGCCTGAAGAAAAAGCAACAACAGCTTCGAGCTGATCAAGATCTGTTAGCGGATAGATGGACTGAGGTCCTGGCGGCCGAGGAATACGAACTCGAGCGCCCAACCAAGAGTTACCCAAAGCGCAGGTTGCTACCCCAACTCGTGGAGGAAGCATTAAAACCTACACTACCAGCGCATGATGCGGCTGATCGGCCACCTCGTGGCCGAGACAGAGTGGCATATCAGCCTGAAGTCTAGCCCGCACCCCGTCGCCAGTCAAACAAAAACACCAAGGCCCGGGGCAACACGCAGGACCTGCGAGACATATTGAAAAAAGCAGGACATAAAAGATCGATCTACGGATCACGCGGGCGCCCCCCAACGCATGACGACGACCGTCACGCCGGATATACTAAAAGCAAATCCGGTCGGGCCGAATGCAGCAGACAAGACTCGTATGAATTGCGTCGTGATATAGCCCGGCACAGAGGCGCCGCACATCCACTATGTTTCACCGATGAAGTTATGGATCATGAATTCCCAGAAGGGTTTAAACCCGTTAACATGGAATCATATGATGGTACCACAGACCCCGTGGTATGGATAGAGGATTTCTTCCTCCACATTCACATGGCCCGCGGGGATGATCTACATGCCATCAAGTATCTCTCGCTAAAACTCAAAGGACTGGCTCGGCATTGGCTGAATAGCTTGCTGGCAAACTCCATCGGAAGTTGGGAGAACCTGGCAGACACATTCCTGGACAACTTCCAGGGCACTTATGTGCGACCACCGGATGCTGATGATTTAAGTCACATAATACAACAGCGCGGAGAGTCAGCCAGGAAATTCTGGACTCGGTTCCTAACTAAAAAGAACCAAATTATCGACTGTCCGGATGCCGAAGCCCTAGCGTCCTTTAAACATAACATCTGTGACGAGTGGCTCGCCCGACATCTCGGCCAAGAGAAGCCAAAATCCATGGCAGCCCTCACGACACTTATGACCCGCTTTTGCGCGGGCGAAGACAGCTGGTTGGCCCGTAGCAACAACACAGCAAGCAACCCTGGCACATTAGAGGCCAGAGATAGCAACGGCAAACCCCGACGCAACAAACATAAGCGCCGCAAACATGGTGGACACACCGGAAATACGGCAGTCAATGCTGGATTTAGCGGCCCTAAGCCCGGTCAGCGGAATGGGCCACTCAAAAATGACAATTTGAGTCCGTCCAGTCTGGACCGCATACTCGACCGCCAATGCCAAATTCATGGCACCCCAGGAACGCCAGCTACCCACACCAACAGAGAATGCTGGGTCTTCAAACAAGTCGGCAGGGCAGGCGCCAAAAACAAAGATGGGGGGTCCCAAAGCGATGATGGCAACGAAGAGCCCAGATCACCGAATACAGGAGGGCAAAATAAATTTCCCCCGCAAATCCAAACGGTGAACATGGTAAACAGCACCCACATTCCCAATGCGGACCGGATGCGCACCCTTAGGGATGCCGACTTAACGGAACTAGTCGTCCCACAATATAAACTAGGGCCGGTCACCTTCAACCGCACGAATCGTCCGGTTAACGCCAATCAGGGCAATCCAGCCGCACTAGTCCTCGACACAATAATTGACGGGTTCCACCTCACACGAGTCCATATGGATGGAGGTAGCAGTCTAAACTTACTTTACCAGGACACAGTGTGCAAGATGGGCATCGATCATTCGGTGATCAAGCCCACTAAATCCACCTTCAGAGGCATTATATCAGGTGTGGAGGCCAGCTCTACAGGCTCCATCACCCTTGAGGTAGTCTTCGGATCACCAGACAATTACCGTACCGAAGAGTTAATCTTCGAAATCGTCCCCTTCCGTAGTGATTATCAGGCACTGCTCGGACGAACCGCATTCGCTCGATTCAACACGGTGCCACATTATGCCTACCGTAAGCTCAAGATGCCCGGTCCACGCGGCGTCATCACGGTTAATGGCAAGGCCGAACTTTCCTTCGGCACCAAAGAGTATACCGCTGCCTTAACAGCAGAAGCAACGAGCGGCACCTTGCAGCCGAACCTCGAGTCGACGGCCAGGCTCCCGGACACCGCCAAAGGACTCTGAACTACTTTGTAGCAGGATAGCTTGGCTCGTCTAGAACTCAATTAAACACTCCGGCGAAGGCCAGGACATGCCGCATACAGCGGCTCAACCGCTCTCCGGCACACAAACATTTCTTACATTCCCTTTGCAGGTTCACCTTTGCACCGACCAGGACTGGCGATAGGGAAGCAGCACGAACGCGCAAGGGAATCCTTAGATATTCCCCGCAATGAACATCCGACTATACTCCGGATCCGCACACAGCTTCTCCCCCCCCCGGTCTCAGCAGGTTCCACCGTCATACCTCTTTTTTTTATCACATTACCTGTACTCATACGCATCGACGTACTATTCAAATACAACATGTGGATTTATATGACGCTTATCTGCTATTATTTCTTATTAAAATTCTTTTGTCAAGTGGCATCCGTACACCGCGATATGCCTTAAAACATGCCAGGGGCTTCATTTTACCCACAATACGGCAATAAAGTCCGAACACCTTCACGGAAGTTCGGCACCCCGAACCTATAGCATTATATGCATCAGCTCCGAATCATGTCTTGGGTCAATAGTTGGGTTTGCCCGGCTCCCATGTTTTGGTACCTTACGTTCCGCTATATCGGCTAAGGTAGCACTAGGAGAACTACTGCGATTGTGTCCCGGTTCTTCCGGACGAGCACCTCAGTAGAGAAAGCCGAAAACTGACTGTCATGATACGGCGAGAGCTGGTCAGCTGTTCGAGAGGTTGTAAAATCTTTAAGGATTTCTCCCGCATAATGCCATAACCAATGCAGCATGCGATGGATCGGTTTTTCTTCCGATCAGGTGCTTATAAGAGCCCCTCGTGCGGTCCTCCGAACACCAGGGGCTGCGCGTACCTTCCTAAAGCTCCTATGGCTAAGTGAGAGTGATAAAGCCCTATAGTCTGATTGCATGGTTCGTTGCGCTGAACACCTCCTTCGAAGGACCCAAAACTGGGATAAAGAGTGATCAGGTTTATCCCGAACACCCCCGTACTTCTTACGTGGGGGCAGAAGCCGACGACTGGCCAACTCTCAAGATTAATATATATAAAACGGCCGCGCAAGAGGATAAACTTTTATATAACAGGCAATAAATAATATAAATGACCTTGTTCAAACATTACAAAGGACAACATGATTTGCATTCATGGAAATATAATGTCCTTGGTGCATAGCTCCGCTGCAAGGTAGGATCCTTTCAAGACACTTTCATAATATAATTCGGGCTTGCGGTGCTCCTTCCCCTCTGGCGGTCCCTCGGTCATCAGCTTTTCAGCAACCATCTTCCCCCAGTGCACCTTTGCGCGGGCAAAGGCCATTCGCGCACCCTCTATACAGACCGACCGCTTGATGACGTCAAGTCGAGGGCAAGCACTTACAAGCCGCTTCACGAGCCCGAAGTAGCTGCTTGGAAACGGCTCGGTGGGCCATAGCCGGATAATCAAATCCTTCATGGCTAGTTCCGCCACCTTATGCAATTCGATCAGCTGTTTCAGTTGATCAGCAAAAGGCACCGGATAATTCGGTGCCAGATACTATGACCAGAAGAGCTTATCCGCAGTGTTCCTTTCTTCGGCTCGGTAGAATTGGGCGGCATCCGATATGCTGTGGGGCAGCTCCGCAAATACCCCTGCAGAAATCCGAACTCAAAATTAGATACGTGATTTTCTCGTCGGATACTTGCTTTACATGGAAAAAAGCCTTACCCGCCGTGATTTTCCTCGCCTCCTGGATCTCCTGTAGGGTGCTTTGCGTTTCCCCCCGGGCATTGCTCGCGGCCTGATGAGCCTTGGTGAGTTCGGATTCTTTCTCCGTTAAACTCTACTCCAAGGTATCGCATTTCTTCACGGCCTCTTGAAGCTCCTGCTCAGCTTCAATAACCCTGGCCTCGTGCTTCTCACGAAGAGCCTGCTCTGCGGCTGCCTTTTTCTCGGCCTTGGCCACAGCCTTCTTAAGAGCCTCGACTTCAGTCGTCATCCCTAGCGCAAATCATGAAACATATTTTATCATACTAAAAATTCGTTCACAATAAACGCGAACAAGACTTGCGCATACCTTGTTTATCCCCCAACTGCTTTTTCAACTGGCCAAGTTCTTCTTTGGCCCGCTCCAGACTTTGATTCAGTCCGGAGACCTCCGCAGTATGAGAGGCAGCAGCCCCTACAGACGCCTGCTTATAAAAGAAGTGAGGTAGATGTCATCAAGTGAGTCTTCCTGCGAACATAAATTTGATCCTCCGTCCGGTTCTTTCTTTCACCAAACAGTGTATCAGGGGCTACTATCCATACCATGACACTCTTCGAAACCTCATAAAACATACCTCAAAACCTTTTATAAGGCTGATACAGGCTTCATTCAGTGCACTCTCAGCAGACTGAATCTTCTCAATCACCGCACCCATAAGGGCACAGTGTTCATCGACGATGGAGGCACTCTTCAGCGCCGCCAACAAAGCATCCGACACCTCTGGTTGGACAGAGGTGTTGGGAATCGTAGCATAATTTTAAAATTTTCCTCCGTTCACCAAGATGCATCTATGGAGTATACTAGCGACGAGGGGAAGGGAGTGCATCTACATACCCTTGTAGATTGTCGGAGTAATTGGACACGGGTATCCCGAAGACGGCAAGACAATATTTCAAGACATCGGGGCTAGCAACGCCCCTCAGTCCGACTGCCCAGCCGCTCCTGCCGGCTCCCCGTCCGACTGCTCCACCTGGCCGACTGCCCGGCCGGCTGCCAGCTGACCGACCGCACCGACTAGCCGGCTGCCGACTGCAGTCCGACCCGGCATCGACAAGACCCCGACGAGACGACCATACCGCGGACAAGACAACCGTACCGCAACACCATCATGTATAGTGTCACTTGTCCCCTGGCACTATTCATGAAGTGACCTAGGGGACAAGCATGACATGCACCATGCCTTGCTCCCATACCCCACATAGCTTAGATACAAAGCCACCCTCTCCTATAAAAGGAGACACACATCCATCCATCCATGGATGGACTCACTTACACACTCACACAAGCAAGCTAGCTAGCAAGAGAGCTAGCTAGCCATCCATCCACTCTCACGCACACACGGCCATGAGTATGGCCGGCCACTAGCATGCCCTATATGCATATACCAAATCAGATGCACTTGGCACTGATCTCAGATACAGCTCCAGGAGCAACCTTGTACCAGATATATTACACATACAGAGACATGCAGGAGTAGGGGTATTATCTCTCCGGAGAGCCCCGAACCTGGGTAAACTAGCGCGTGCTACTCACATACCCGCTCCCGGTCCTATCAGCAGCAGTCTTACCCTCACACAAAGCCCTTGTGGCATCTGTCGATTCACACCCCCCCCCCCGTGAGAATACCACGACAGTTGGCGCCCACCGTGGGGCGGTACTATGCTACCGCGCTGCTGCTGGTTTCGCAGTCCGGGCGGGACCATCTTCGCCATCACCACCGCGGCGTCGCGCCGTCCCTCCGATAGCGGTCGAGGGCTCGATATCGACACACCCTCGGAATGGCCGCGAGGGGCGGCGCGTCCTTGCCGTAGGCCTCGCCTTCGTCATCATCACTGCGGCGTCGCGCCGTCCCTCCGATAGCGGTCGAGGGCTCGATATCGACACACCCTCGGAATGGCCGCGAGGGGCGGCGCGTCCTCGCCGTCGGGACCATCTTCGCCATCACCGCCGCGGCGTCGTGCCGTCTCTCCGGTAGCGCTCGGGGGCTCGACTTCGACCCGCCCCCGGAGCGGCCGCGAGGGACGGCGCATCCTCGTCGTCGGCCTCGCCGCCTCCGTCATCATCACCATTGCAACGCCGATCGTCCGTCCGCACACGCGCCGCGCGTGCGGTGCCTCGCTTCGGTCGGCCGTATCGGTGCGCGCGCTGTGCCACGTTGCTCGCGTCTGCTCCCCTCCATGCTCGTCTAGCTGCGGCCGTAGTGCGCGGCCGCTCCTCCATACACGCTAGCCAGCAAGCCAGTCAATCCTCATACCATGGTCGTACACTTCCTTACCTATGGTCAGATAATGCCATACAATAGTCAGACACTCCCCAGATGCAAGCCAGACACGCATCAGATTATAGTTGGATAATGGCCAGATATCTACGGCCAGACAATGCCTATACACTGAGCTCGCATTTGCTCTTCTCCGCTGGCGCAGACCTGCGTCCGTCTCTGGCCTCCTCTGCAGCTCCGTTCGGCTGGGCGACCACTGTTTCCACTCGCTGCCGGCGCGCAGTCCGCCAGCCGCCCCCGAGCGCTACCCCGGCCCTGGCTTCCTTCTCCTCCGCGCGAGCGCCGCCGACGGGCCACGCCCGAGCCCTCCACCTCATGCTCGCGTGCTCCGCAGCTCCGCCACCGACTCTCCTGCCGCACCTATGACCGGCTGCGTGGCGCGCCTCGCGCGCCGTCTCGTCCTCCCCTTCAGCAGCGGTCACGCCGCTCGGCGCCGTCTCCGCCGTCTGCGTCGAGTCCGGCTCCGCCCCGCAGCCGTCACGCCGCCTCCCTCCCCGCGGGACCGCCAGCCGGCTCCGCGCCTCCGCGGCCGACTCCCCTGCGTGCCGGGCCGCCGCGGCCCCTCCGCCCTGCCCCATGGCCGGCTCCCGCGCTGGCCGGCTCCGCCTGCCACCCGACTGCGCCTCCCCCGGCCGGCTCCCGTGCTGGCCGGCTCCGCCTGCCACCCGGCTGCCGCCCTGCCTCCCCAGAGTCGCCGCGCCTGCGACTCGCTAGCCGGCCCCGTTTGCTCCGCCTGTGGGTGCGTCCGGCTCGTGGCGTGCGCCGGATAGACGTCCGCTTCATCCGCCTCCGCGCCCGCCAGCTCCGCCTCGGCCGGGGCCGGGAAGCGCCCGCCGGCTCCAGCCCCGCCCGTGGCCGGGTCGCGCCTGCCGGCTCTGCCCCCGCTCGTGGCCGGCTCCGGCTCGCGCCTCCAGCTTCACCGCCACGCCTCGCCAGGCTCCGGCCCCTGCCGGGTCGCCTCCGCCCGAGGCCATGTGCTTCGCCCCCGTCGGGTCGCGCCCGTCGCTCAACCATCGTCCCCGACCAGCTGTTCCGGCCTCGTCTTCAACCCAGCCCGCCGCCTCCGCTCCCGCGCCGCGTCCCGGCCGCCGCCTTCTGCCGCGACTCGCCCGCCGGCTGCTGCCGCGCCCCGGCCTCCTGCGCTGGCCAGCTCCACCCGGCGACCCGGCCTGCCGGCTCCGCCCGCACCGGCTTCACCGGCGACCCGGCCTGCCGGCTTCGAGGCGGCCGGCTGCTCAGTCCGGTCCGCCCCCCCCCAGCGCTTGCCGGCTCGCCGCGTGCGCCCGCGGGGCCGGGTCCAGCTCCTTCCGCGCTGCGCCGGGTCCGGCTGCCCCTGTGCGACCGCGGCTCCGCCCCTGTTGATGCTGCTCCGCCCCCGCGCCGGGTCCCCGCTTCGCGCGTCACTCCGCCCTCGCGCGCGCGGCTCCGGCCTCTCCAGCATCCGCCTCGCTGGCTCCGGGCCCCCGCGTGCCTGCGAGATCGCCGCCCCGAGCTGGCTGGCTCGCGCGCGGGCCGGCTCCGCCCGCCCTCCGCGTCGGCTTCCCACGCCCGGCCGCGCCCCGTTCTCCTCCACGGCCGCGCCTGCCTGCCGGCTTGCTGCTCCAGCGGGAGGTCGCCTCGCGCCGTCTCCGCATCTCGGCCGCCTCGCCGCCTGCCCGCGTGGCTGGCTCCTCGCCCCCGAACGGCTCCCTAGCATGCGGCTCCGCCTGCTGACTGCCGCCGCTCGGCCCCTCCGCCCCGCCAGCTGGGTCCGCGCGCCTCGCAGTCGGCGCCTGCCGCGCTGGCTCCTGCGGTGGCCGGGTGCTCGTACGAGAGAGGGCCGACTGCCCAAGTCGGCTGCTCAGCCAGAAGAAGAAGAAAGAAAAGTCAACAGCTGGCTGCTAGCCCAAAAAAAAAGAAGAGAGGAGGAAAGAAAGAGGTCGGCTGGGACAAAGAAAAGGAAAAACCCCGTCTATCCGTCCGCCTGCTTCATCACTCGGACGGCCGGACGCGACCTGGCCTGCCTGTCCACCTCGACGCCTGGCCAGTCGAACCTCGACCCGAATACACCCAGCGGGTGCGCTGACGCGCCCCCGCGAGGAGAGAAGACAAAGTAGTCGCCGGGAGATCCGGCCCAACTGCTCAGCAGTCGGCCCGAACCTCGGGGGCTACACCCAGCGGGTGCGCTGGCGCGCCCCCGCGAGGAGAGAAGACAAAGTAGTCGCCGGGAGATCCGGCCCGACTGCTCAGCAGTCGGCCCGAATCTCGGGGGCTACACCCAGCGGGTGCGCTGACGCGCGCCCTCGCGAGGAAAGAAGACAAAGTCGTTGCCGGAAGATCCGGCCCGACTGCTCAGCAGTCGGCCCGAATCTCGGGGGCTACACCCAGTGGGTGCGCTGGCGCGCCCCCACGGAGACAAGAGAAGAGTTTCGTCCGGCTGCCCGCAGCCGGCAGTAGAAGAAAAAGGGCGCTGCAAGACGCCTCGCCGCCTGGCCGGTCGAGCCTGACCGGCCGGGACCCTCCTTCGAGCGATCGGGGGCTCGAAGGCTACACCCAGTGGGTGCGCCGGCTCTCTTCGGCAAACTCCGCCTCGGCTACATGAAAACCAATGTGAGCTCCTCACCCGCAGATTTTTTCACCGCGAGAGCATGGATAACCTCGAGCGATGCTCGGGGGCTATCTCCGCATTTCATTACAGTTGCATCACTGTTCGCCCCGGCGCCAGCCAGAGTTGGCCCGGGGGCTGGCCGCTTGGCCTGAGACGTTAGTTCCCGCAGACGGCTTAGTAGCGTGCGCGGTATGAAAAGCCCACTCTTAGTCACAGACCGCCGAGCGGCTGTCCGACTGGCAAGAGTGATAGCTGAAGGCCACCCACGCGAAAAACGTCCGGGAAGAAAAACGCTTCGGGCGACCCGACCGTTTTCTTTATGAGTATCTACTCGGTTAAATTCGCTCCCAGAGTCTGAGTATTGTACACTCCACTCCGCGGCCCACTCTCAGCCACAGACCGCAGAGCGGCTGTCCGGCAAGCGAGAGCACAAGCCAAAGAGCGGAGGGAACATGAAAGAGATGAAAGGGGGCTCGGACGAAACCGAGTCGGCACCCTCCGCATAAAACTTGCAGTGCTAAAAAGCAATCATTTGATATATCCGCATGGACTAACTTTGTCTTTTGCATGATCATTTCCATGAACACTCGCGAAAAAACCTCCGCCCGACTTTGCCAAGTTGCCCGGAGGCTTGGGGGCTACTGTCGGAGTAATTGGACACGGGTATCCCGAAGACGGCAAGACAATATTTCAAGACATCGGGGCTAGCAACGCCCCTCAGTCCGACTGCCCGGCCGCTCCTGCCGGCTCCCCGTCCGACTGCTCCACCTGGCCGACTGCCCGGCCGGCTGCCAGCTGACCGACCGCACCGACTAGCCGGCTGCCGACTGCAGTCCGACCCGGCATCGACAAGACCCCGACGAGACGACCATACCGCGGACAAGACAACCGTACCGCAACACCATCATGTATAGTGTCACTTGTCCCCTGGCACTATTCATGAAGTGACCTAGGGGACAAGCATGACATGCACCATGCCTTGCTCCCATACCCCCACATAGCTTAGATACAAAGCCACCCTCTCCTATAAAAGGAGACACACATCCATCCATCCATGGATGGACTCACTTACACACTCACACAAGCAAGCTAGCTAGCAAGAGAGCTAGCTAGCCATCCATCCACTCTCACGCACACACGGCCATGAGTATGGCTGGCCACTAGCATGCCCTATATGCATATACCAAATCAGATGCACTTGGCACTGATCTCAGATACAGCTCTAGGAGCAACCTTGTACCAGATATATTACAGATACACAGACATGCAGGAGTAGGGGTATTATCTCTCCGGAGAGCCCCGAACCTGGGTAAACTAGCGCGTGCTACTCGCATACCCGCTCCCGGTCCTATCAGCAGCAGTCTTACCCTCACACAAAGCCCTTGTGGCATCTGTCGATTCACACCCCCACCCCCCCGTGAGAATAACACGACATAGATCGCGAGCGGAAGCGTTCCAATGAACGTGGATGACGGAGTCGTACTCGCCGTGATCCAAATCACCGATGACCGAGTGCCGAACGGACGGCACCTCCGCGTTCAACACACGTACGGTGCAGCGACGTCTCCTCCTTCTTGATCCAGCAAGGGGGAAGGAGAGGTTGATGGAGATCCAACAGCACGACGGCGTGGTGGTGGATGTAGCGGTTCTCCGGCAGGGCTACGCCGAGCTTCTGCGAGAGAGAGAGAGGTGTTGCAGGGGAGGAGGGAGGCGCCCAAGGCTGTCGGTTGCTGCCCTCCCTCCCCCCCCCCTTTATATAGGCCCCCTGGGGGGGCGCCGGCCTCAAGAGATGGGATCTCAAGGGGGGGTGGCGGCCACAAGGGGGGAAGGGGTTGCCTTGCCCCCCAAGGCAAGGGGGAACTCCCCCCCCCCCAGGGTTCCCAACCCTAGGCGCATGGGGGGAGGCCCAAGGGGGGCGCCCCAGCCCACTAAGGGCTGGTTCCCTTCCACTTTCAGCCCACGGGGCCCTCCGGGATAGGTGGCCCCACCTGGTGGACCCCCGGGACCCTTCCGGTGGTCCCGGTACAATACCGGTAACCCCCGAAACTTTCCCGGTGGCCGAAACTGGACTTCCTATATATAATTCTTCACATCCGGACCATTCCAGAACCTCTCGTGACGTCTGGGATCTCATCCAGGACTCCGAACAACTTTCGGGTTTCCGCATACATATATCTCTACAACCCTAGCGTCACCGAACCTTAAGTGTGTAGACCCTACGGGTTCGGGAGACATGCAGACATGACCGAGATGCCTCTCCGGTCAATAACCAATAGCGGGATCTGGATACCCATGTTGACTCCCACATGTTCCATGATGATCTCATCGGATGAACCACGGTGTCGAGGATTCAATCAATCCCGTATGCAATTCCCTTTGTCAATCGGTATGTTACTTGCCCGAGATTCGATCGTCGGTATCCCAATACCTTGTTCAATCTCGTTACCGGCAAGTCTCTTTACTCGTACCACAATGCATGATCCCGTGACCAACGCCTTAGTCACATTGAGCTCATTATGATGATGCATTACCGAGTGGGCCCAGAGATACCTCTCCGTCACACGGAGTGACAAATCCCAGTCTCGATCTGTGCCAACCCAACAGACACTTTCGGAGATACCCGTAGTGCACCTTTATAGTCACCCAGTTACGTTGTGACGTTTGGCACACCCAAAGCACTCCTACGGTATCCGGGAGTTGCACGATCTCATGGTCTAAGAAAAAGATACTTGACATTGGAAAAGCTCTAGCAAACGAAACTACACGATCTTTTATGCTATGCTTAGGATTGGGTCTTGTCCATCACATCATTCTCCTAATGATGTGATCCCGTTATCAATGACATCCAATGTCCATAGTCAGGAAACCATGACTATCTGTTGATCAACGAGCTAGTCAACTAGAGGCTTACTAGGGACACGTTGTGGTCTATGTATTCACACATGTATTACGATTTCCGGACAATACAATTATAGCATGAATAATAGACAATTATCATGAACAAAGAAATATAATAATAACCATTTATTATTGCCTCTAGGGCATATTTCCAACAGTCTCCCACTTGCACTAGAGTCAATAATCTAGTTACATTGTGATGAATCGAACACCCATTGCGTCCTGGTGTTGATCATGTTTTGCCCTAGGGAGAGGTTTAGTCAACGGATCTGCTACATTCAGGTCCGTATGTACTTTACAAATATCTATGTCTCCATTTTGAACACTTTCACGAATGGAGTTGAAGCGACGCTTCATATGCCTGGTCTTCCTGTGAAACCTGGGCTCCTTCGCAAGGGCAATAGCTCCAGTGTTGTCACAGAAGAGAGTCATCGGGCCCGACGCATTGGGAATCACCCCTAGGTCGGTAATGAACTCCTTCATCCAGACTGCTTCCTGTGCTGCCTCCGAGGCTGCCATGTACTCCGCTTCACATGTAGATCCCGCCACGATGCTTTGCTTGCAACTGCACCAGCTTACTGCTCCTCCATTCAAAATATACACGTATCCGGTCTGTGACTTCGAGTCATCCAGATCTGTGTCGAAGCTAGCATCGACGTAACCCTTTACGACGAGCTCTTCGTCACCTCCATAAACGAGAAACATATCCTTAGTCCTTTTCAGGTACTTCAGGATATTCTTGACCGCTGTCCAGTGTTCCATGCCGGGATTACTTTGGTACCTTCCTACCAAACTTACGACAAGGTTTACATCAGGTCTGGTACACATCATGGCATACATAATAGACCCTATGGCCGAGGCATAGGGGATGACACTCATATTTTCTCTATCTTCTGCCGTGGTCGGGCATTGAGCCGTGCTTAATCTCACACCTTGCAATACAGGCAAGAACCCCTTCTTGGACTGATCCATATTGAACTTCTTCAATATCTTGTCAAGGTACGTGCTTTGTGAAAGACCAATGAGGCGTCTCGATCTATCTCTATAGATCTTGATGCCTAATATATAAGCAGCTTCTCCAAGGTCCTTCATTGAAAAACACTTATTCAAATAGGCCTTTATACTTTCCAAGAATTCTATATCATTTCCCATCAATAGTATGTCATCCACATATAATATGAGAAATGCTACAGAGCTCCCACTCACTTTCTTGTAAACACAGGCTTCTCCATAAGTCTGTGTAAACCCAAACGCTTTGATCATCTCATCAAAGCGAATGTTCCAACTCCGAGATGCTTGCACCAGCCCATAGATTGAGCGTTGGAGCTTGCATACTTTGTTAGCATTCTTAGGATCGACAAAACCTTCCGGCTGCATCATATACAACTCTTCCTTAAGGAAGCCGTTAAGGAATGTCGTTTTGACGTCCATCTGCCATATCTCATAATCATAGTATGCGGCAATTGCTAACATGATTCGGACGGACTTCAGCTTCGCTACGGGTGAGAAAGTCTCATCGTAGTCAACCCCTTGAACTTGTCGATAACCCTTAGCGACAAGTCGAGCTTTGTAGATGGTCACATTACCATCCGCGTCCGTCTTCTTCTTAAAGATCCATTTGTTTTCTATGGCTCGCCGATCATCGGGCAAGTCAGTCAAAGTCCATACTTCGTTTTCATACATGGATCCTATCTCGGATTTCATGGCTTCTAGCCATTTGTCGGAATCCGGGCCCGCCATTTCTTCTTCATAGTTCGAAGGTTCACCGTTGTCCAACAACATGATTTCCAGGACAGGGTTGCCGTACCACTCTGGTGCGGAACGTGCCCTTGTGGACCTACGAAGTTCAGTAACTTGATCTGAAGCTTCATGATCATCATCATTAACTTCCTCCCCAGTCGGTGTAGGCACCACAGGAACATTTTCCCGCGCTGCGCTACTTTCCGGTTCGGAAGGGGTGACTATCACCTCATCAAGTTCCACTTTCCTCCCACTCAATTCTTTCGAGAGAAACTCCTTCTCTAGAAAGGACCCGTTCTTGGCAACGAAGATCTTGCCCTCGGATCTGAGGTAGAAGGTATACCCAATAGTTTCCTTAGGGTATCCTATGAAGACGCATTTTTCCGATTGGGTTCGAGCTTTTCAGGTTGAAGTTTCTTGACATAAGCATCGCATCCCCAAACTTTTAGAAACGACAGCTTAGGTTTCTTCCCAAACCATAATTCATACGGTGTCGTCTCAACGGATTTCGACGGAGCCCTATTTAAAGTGAATGCGGCAGTCTCTAAAGCATAACCCCAAAATGAGAGCGGTAAATTGGTAAGAGACATCATAGATCGCACCATATCCAATAGAGTGCGATTACGATGTTCGGACACACCATTTCTCTGAGGTGTTCCAGGCGGCGTGAGTTGTGAAACTATTCCACATTTCCTTAAGTGTGCACCAAACTCGTGACTTAAATATTCTCCACCACGATCTGATCGTAGGAATTTTATTCTCCTGTCACGTTGATTCTCAACTTCACTCTGAAATTCCTTGAACTTTTCAAAGGTTTCAGACTTGTGTTTCATCAGGTAGACATACCCATATCTACTTAAGTCATTAGTGAGAGTGAGAACATAACGATATCCTCCGCGAGCCTCAACACTCATTGGACCGCACACATCGGTATGTATGATTTCCAATAGGTTGGTTGCTCGTCCATTGTTCCGGAGAACGGAGTCTTGGTCATCTTACCCATGAGGCATGGTTCGCACGTGTCAAATGATTCGTAATCAAGAGACTCCAAAAGTCCATCTGCATGGAGCTTCTTCATGCGCTTGACACCAATGTGACCAAGGCGGCAGTGCCACAAGTATGTGGGACTATCGTTATCAACTTTACATCTTTTGGTATTCACACTATGAACATGTGTAACATCACGTTCGAGATTCATCAAAAATAAACCATTGACCAGCGGGGCATGACCATAAAACATATCTCTCAAATAAATAGAACAACCATTATTCTCAGATTTAAATGAGTAGCCATCTCGAATTAAACGAGATCCAGATACAATGTTCATGCTCAAAGCTGGCACTAAATAACAATTATTGAGGTTTAAAACTAATCCCGTGGGTAGATGCAGAGGTAGCGTGCCAACGGCGATCACATCGACCTTGGAACCATTCCTGACGCGCATCGTCACCTCGTCCTTTGCCAGTCTCCGTTTATTCCGTAGTTCCTGCTTTGAGTTACAAATATGAGCAACCGCACCGGTATCAAATACCCAGGAGCTACTACGAGTACTGGTAAGGTACACATCAATTACTTGTATATCACATATACCTTGGGTGTTGCCGGCCTTCTTCTTGTCCGCTAAATATTTGGGGCAGTTCCGCTTCCAGTGACCACTTCCCTTGCAATAAAAGCACTCAGTCTCGGGCTTGGGTCCATTCTTTGACTTCTTCCCGGTAACTGGCTTACCGGGCGCGGCAACTCCCTTGCCGTCCTTCTTGAAGTTCTTCTTACCCTTGCCCTTCTTGAACTTAGTGGTTTTATTCACCATCAACACTTGATGTTCTTTTCTGATCTCTACCTCAGCTGATTTCAGCATTGAATATACCTCGGGAATGGTCTTTTCCATCCCCTGCATATTATAGTTCATCACAAAGCTCTTGTAGCTTGGTGGAAGCGACTGGAGGATTCTGTCAATGACCGCGTCATCCGGGAGATTAACTCCCAGCTGAGACAAGCGGTTGTGCAACCCAGACATTCTGAGTATGTGCTCACTAACAGAACTGTTCTCCTCCATTTTACAGCTGAAGAACTTGTCGGAGACATCATATCTCTCGACCCGGGCATGAGCTTGAAAAACCAGTTTCAGCTCCTCGAACATCTCATATGCTCCATGTTTCTCAAAACGCTTTTGGAGACCCGGTTCTAAGCTGTAAAGCATGCCGCACTGAACGAGGGAGTAATCATCAGCACGCTGCTGCCAAGCGTTCATAATGTCTTGGTTCTCAGGGATTGGTGCTTCACCTAGCGGTGCTTCTAAGACATAATCTTTCTTGGCTGCTATGAGGATGATCCTCAGCTTCCGTACCCAGTCCGTATAGTTGCTGCTATCATCTTTCAGCTTGGTTTTCTCTAGGAACGCGTTGAAATTGAGGACAACGTGGGCCATTTGATCTACAATACATAGTGTAAAGATTTTAGACTAAGTTCATGATAATTAAGTTCATATAATCAAATTATTTAATGAACTCCCACTCGGATAGACATCCCTCTAGTCATCTAAGTGAAACATGATCCGAATTCAACTAGGCCGTGTCCGATCATCACGTGAGACGGACTAGTCAAGATCGGTGAACATCTCCATGTTGATCGTATCTTCTATACGACTCATGCTCGACCTTTCGGTCCTCCGTGTTCCGAGGCCATGTCTGTACATGCTAGGCTCGTCAAGTCAACCTAAGTGTATTGCGTGTGTTCCGAGGCCATGTCTGTACATGCTAGGCTCGTCAACACCCGTTGTATTCGAACGTTAGAATCTATCACACCCGATCATCACGTGGTGCTTCGAAACAACGAACCTTCGCAACGGTGCACAGTTAGGGTGAACACTTTCTTGAAATTATTATAAGGGATCATCTTACTTACTACCGTTGTTCTAAGCAATAAGATGCAAGAACATGATAAACATCACATGCAATCAAATAGTGACATGATATGGCCAATATCATCATGCTCCTTTGATCTCCATCTTCGGGGCACCATGATCATCTTCGTCACCAGCATGACACCATGATCTCCATCATCATGATCTCCATCATTGTGTCTTCATGAAGTCGTCACGCCAACGATTACTTCTACTTGTATGGCTAACGCTTTTAGCAACAAAGTAAAGTAAATTACATGGCGTTATTCAATGACACGCAGGTCATGCAAAATAATAAAGACAACTCCTATGGCTCCTGCCGGTTGTCATACTCATCGACATGCAAGTCGTGATTCCTATTACAAGAATATGATCAATCTCATACATCACATATATCATTCATCACATCTTCTGGCCATATCACATCACATAGCACTTGCTGCAAAAACAAGTTAGACGTCCTCTAATTGTTGTTGCAAGTTTTTACGTGGTTTGTAGGTTTCTAGCAAGAACATTTTCTTACCTACGTATGACCACAACGTGATTTGCCAATTTCTATTTACCCTTCATAAGGACCCTTTTCATCGAATCCATTCCGACTAAAGTAGGAGAGACAGACACCCGCTAGCCACCTTATGCAACTAGTGCATGTCAGTCGGTGGAACCAGTCTCACGTAAGCGTACGTGTAAGGTCGGTCCGGGCCGCTTCATCCTACAATGCCGCCGAAACAAGAAACGACTAGTAGCGGCAAGAAGAATTTGCAAACTCAACGCCCACAACTTCTTTGTGTTCTACTCGTGCATAGTAACTACGCATAGGCCTGGCTCATGATGCCACTGTTGGGAATCGTAGCATAATTTTAAAATTTTCCTACGTTCACCAAGATGCATCTATGGAGTATACTAGCAACGAGGGGAAGGGAGTGCATCTACATACCCTTGTAGATCGCGAGCGGAAGCATTCCAATGAACGTGGATGACGGAGTCGTACTCGCCGTGATCCAAATCACCGATGACCGAGTGCCGAACGGACGGCACCTCCGCGTTCAACACACGTACGGTGCAGCGACGTCTCCTCCTTCTTGATCCAGCAAGGGGGAAGGAGAGGTTGATGGAGATCCAACAGCACGATGGCATGGTGGTGGATGTAGCGGTTCTCCGGCAGGGCTACGCCGAGCTTCTGCGAGAGAGAGAGAGGTGTTGCAGGGGAGGAGGGAGGCGCCCAAGGCTGTAGGTTGCTGCCCTCCCTCCCCCCTTTATATAGGCCCCCTGGGGGGGGCGCCGGCCCCAAGAGATGGGATCTCAAGGGGGGCGGCGGCCACAAGGGGGGAAGGGGTTGCCTTGCCCCCCAAGGCAAGGGGGAACTCCCCCCCCCCCTAGGGTTCCCAACCCTAGGCGCATGGGGGGAGGCCCAAGGGGGGCGCCCCAGCCCACTAAGGGCTGGTTCCCTTCCACTTTCAGCCCACGGGGCCCTCCGGGATAGGTGGCCCCACCCGGTGGACCCCCGGGACCCTTCCGGTGGTCCCGGTACAATACCGGTAACCCCCGAAACTTTCCCGGTGGCCGAAACTGGACTTCCTATATATAATTCTTCACCTCCGGACCATTTCGGAACCTCTCGTGACGTCCGGGATCTCATCCGGGACTCCGAACAACTTTCGGGTTTCCGCATACATATATCTCTACAACCCTAGCGTCACCGAACCTTAAGTGTGTAGACCCTACGGGTTCGGGAGACATGCAGACATGACCGAGACGCCTCTCCGGTCAATAACCAACAGCGGGATCTGGATACCCATGTTTACTCCCACATGTTCCACGATGATCTCATCGGATGAACCACGGTGTCGAGGATTCAATCAATCCCGTATGCAATTCCCTTTGTCAATCGGTATGTTACTTGCCCGAGATTCGATCGTCGGTATCCCAATACCTTGTTCAATCTCGTTATCGGCAAATCTCTTTACTCGTACCGCAATGCATGATCCCGTGACCAATGCCTTAGTCACATTGAGCTCATTATGATGATGCATTACCGAGTGGGCCCAGAGATACCTCTCCGTCACACGGAGTGACAAATCCCAGTCTCGATCCGTGCCAACCCAACAGACACTTTCGGAGATACCCGTAGTGCACCTTTATAGTCACCCAGTTACGTTGTGACGTTTGGCACACCCAAAGCACTCCTACGGTATCCGGGAGTTGCACGATCTCATGGTCTAAGAAAAAGATACTTGACATTGGAAAAGCTCTAGCAAACGAAACTACACGATCTTTTATGCTATGCTTAGGATTGGGTCTTGTCCATCACATCATTCTCCTAATGATGTGATCCCGTTATCAATGACATCCAATGTCCATAGTCAGGAAACCATGACTATCTGTTGATCAACGAGCTAGTCAACTAGAGGCTTACTAGGGACACGTTGTGGTCTATGTATTCACACATGTATTACGATTTCCGGACAATACAATTATAGCATGAATAATAGACAATTATCATGAACAAAGAAATATAATAATAACCATTTATTATTGCCTCTAGGGCATATTTCCAACAAGAGGTTGCCGGTGGAACAGGAATGCCCCCTCCAGCCGAGGGAGGCCGCCTACTTGATTCTGGAGTCGTATTGGTCTCCGGAATTGCATCCGGCTGGGAGCCGAATTCAAGATGGCCCCCGCCGTCAACTCCCATGGGAATCTTCTCCCCCATGTGTCCGGCCCCTGAAGTTTGACCTCCAGGCGCCGTCTTCACGATCTTTTCCTCCCCTCCTTGGCCGGGGTCCTTCTGGGACAAAGCCTCGGTGTTATTCACCTGTTTGGGGGAAGGGGCCTTCGGGGGCGTCCCGCTCTCCATAGCATCCGAGCTCAGCAAATCCTCTGATGAGGATTGTTTGGTGCGGGACCTCGCCGGACTACAAAAAATATGGCTCAGGTTAAAATATTATGCCATGATGAGTCTGGACGCACAAACGTATTCGGACTTTATATACTCACGAGTTCACCAGGGGCTGGGCCCTAGGATCCCACGCCGGGCTGCCGTCGGCGGCGGCAGTGGACTCTTCCGCAAGAGGAGCTTTCCCCTCTTAGGCGACTCGGCCTCCAAGTGTATGGAGGTCGTCCTCTTCTTTCTTCCCCCTTTTGGGGATTCGTCTTCCTCCTCCTCGTCCTCTTCGGAGGCAGAACGGGCAGTGGAGCCTTCGGATATCGTGTCCGAAGTACCGCGGCGACAAAGGCCGCCCCGGGTCTTTTTGGCCTCCTTCTCGGCCTTCTTCTTCGGCGCCTTGTAAGGCGCCGGGACCAGCATCTTCGTCAGAAGTGGGCTGGCCGGTTCTTCGGGCAGCGGGGCCGGACAGTGGATCCGCTCCGCCTTCTTCGTCCAGCCCTAGGAGAGTTGTGGAAAACACATTAAGCATTTCCCTTGGGTTATGCGGATAAAACGTATGATGACTTACCGAGCTTGCAGGGCGGGAGAGTTGGTACCCGCGGTCCTCGGCTGAGTCCGGCCATGATTTGCCGGACTTGAAAAGCACCTTCCAGATGTCTTTGTGCGAGGAGCCAAAGAGCTCTCGCAGGGTTTGGTGCTTGGCCGGATCAAATTCCCATAGATTGCAAGCCCGGTGTTGACAGGGCACGATCCGGCAAACTAACATCACCTGGACTACATTGACAAGTTCGATGTTCTTGTCTTCCATATCTTTAACACGTGTCTAGAGCACCGACAGTTCGTCGGACGAAGACCAGTTCAGGCCCTTCTTGAGCCTGGACGTAAGCCGCGGAGGGGCTCCGAATCGGAACTCGGAAGTAACGGCCCATTCCGTGCCGCGCGGCTCGGTGATGTAGAACCACTGATGTTGCCACTCTTTGACGGAATCATTAAAAGTACCTGTTGGCCATGTGACGTTGGGCATCTTGCTCACCATAGCGCCCCCACACTCGGCGTGCTCGCCGCCCACTACCTTGGGCTTCTCATTGAAAATCTTCAGCCATAAGCCGAAGTGTGGCGAGATGCGGAGAAAAGCCTCGCACACGATAATGAATGTCGAGATATTGAGGAAGGAATTGGGGGATAGATCGTGAAAATCGATCCCGTAATAATACATGATGCCACGAACGAACGGGTGGAGGGGAAACCCTAGCCCACGGACAAAATGAGGGAGGAATACAACCCTCTCGTGGGGTTCCGGATTAGGGACGATCTGTCCCGCCGTCGGGAGACGGTGGCTGATTTTCTTGGCCAGGTACCCGGCCTCCCGAAGCTTTTTGATATCCTTCTCCCGGACGGTAGAGGCCATCCACTTGCCTCCTGCTCCGGATCCGGACATTTTCGGAAGGCCTTTGTGGGCGGAGAAGACGAACGCTTGGGCACTAGAGCTCGAGCGAAGGGGATTGAATCGGGAAGAAGAAGGCGTGGGTGCGAAAGGGAGTCCTTATCCCCTTATAAAGGCAGCAGGGATTCTGCGCCTCCCCACTTGCCTGGTAAACGCGCTTATTCCCCAAGCGTCATGATTGATGGCGCGGTTGGGTTACCCATACCTGTATTGATGAGAATCCCGTGATGAGGGGACACGATCTCTGCTTCGACAAGACGTGCCAAGAAAACCGCCTCGCAATATGTGCAGTAGCTGGTTGAGAAAAATGGTTCGAATAATGACCGGGCCGTGGCGTGGTGCCACGCTGTGAAGTTGTCAGCTGATTAGATTTGTGGAATATTATTCTCTCTACGGTGGTATGTGGAATTTGTTTTGCAGAGCCGGACACGATCTTCGTGTTCAAAATCTTCTATGGAGTATTCGGAGGAGGAACCCGCCTTGCAATGCCGAAGACAATTTGCGCGTCGGACTCATCGTCATTGAAGCCTGGTTCAGGGGCTACTGAGGGAGTCCTGGATTAGGGGGTCCTCGGACAGCCGGACTATGTGCTTTGGCCGGACTGTTGGACTATGAAGATACAAGATTGAAGACTTCGTCCCGTGTCCGGACGGGACTCTCCTTTGCGTGGAAGGCAAGCTTGGCAATTCGGATATGTAGATCTCCTCCCTTGTAACCGACTCTGTGTAACCCTAGCCCCCTCCGGTGTCTATATAAACCGGAGGGTTTAGTCCGTAGGACAACAACAATCATAACCATAGGCTAGCTTCTAGGGTTTAGCCTCTACGATCTCGTGGTATATCAACTCTTGTAATACTCATATCATCAAGATCAATCAAGCAGGAAGTAGGGTATTACCTCCATCGAGAGGGCCCGAACCTGGGTAAACATTGTGTCCCCCGCCTCCTGTTACCATCCGCCTTAGATGCATAGTTCGGGACCCCCTACCCGAGATCCGCCGGTTTTGACACCGACAAGGGGGCCTAGGATCCACCACCTCCTTGCCCCCCCGGTGCCACCGGCCATCCGTGCCGCACATCACGGTTCCCCCTCCGCTGTTGGTCGCCTTTGCCAGACGAGGAGGTTGGGGAAGCACTGGAGCCTAGGATCCGGTCGCCGCCCCTCACTTCCTGTGCAGTCCGCGTGGGCAACCCGTGAAGTTCGTGCCCACGCGCCCATGCGTGCAGTGACGACGATCAACAGCAGTGATGACGATCGTGCAGTTCAGAAAATGCAGTGCTCTGGTGCACTTTGCGGGTCGCTTGGCTCATGCGTGCAGTCAACAAAATGCCACTTTTTTAAGGTTGTTTTGTGTGAAATATCTGCACTGGTGACCAACATGATGTTCGCTCGCGACGCCATTCAACCCGTGCAAATTTTTGGCTTCTATAGTTTGGTACCTCCATGTCATGTGCAGCTCATTTACTTATCAGGCTCTCGGCTGCAGCTCGTCGTTTGGAAAAAATGGGACAAACAAATGACCCAAAACCTCACTTCGTTTAGTTGGTCCCCAGCAATCCTGATTTTTGTTTTATCAACATAAATGCAGTTTGTGTGCATTGCGAGGACCTCTGCTTGCTTGTGAGAGGTTCCTTCAACTGTACAATGTCGTTCTTTTTGTTGCAATTTGATGCAGTTCCTTTTGTTTTGCTAATTTCTAGGGATGAGAAATTCTAACCGAATTCAGTTTCATGTAGTTCACTACTCTTGACCCTGTAGTGCAGAAAACATTAGAAAAAATATGTATAGAAACTTGCAGTTCAGTAATGTGAAACACATACAGGAATTTGTTTAAGAAAGTGTTGTTCATATTGCGTTGTGTTGTGATTCATTCTTTTCAATCGTGCGGTGCACTTTGCTCTAAAAAACGGTCCACTACGAAGGACTCTTCAGCACACTCCATTTAGAAAAAAAATGCATTTAAAAAACATGCAAAATGCAGTGCACTTTGGTCTTACAAAAAGTCCATTACGAAGGACTTTTCAGTACATTCCATTTAAAAATAAAATGCATTTTAAAAAACTCGGTTGACTGCATCAACACCTGCAGTGCTTTTGGTCCTCGGATGTGGTTCATTTTTTAGAGTGATGCTCTTCACTTGCGCCCAACATGAAAAGTGCAAAAAAAAGGAAAACAGCAAGACATTAATGCGGTTCACTTCGATATATGTCATGGTTCACTTGCCCCGTCTCTGCGGTCCGCTCTCGCTCATAAAAAAACTGAAAAAAAAGACAACAAAAACTCGTCTGAGAAAAATTTACGTTCGACAAAAAGAAATTATGAAGTTCACTTGTCCGTCCGATGAAGTGCGGTTTTTAGTCTGAAGCAGTGCGGTTTTCTGCCTGATGCACTACATACGACGATTTTGGTGTCGCGAAAAAACAGAGTATCCGCATTTCGTTAAAATCAAAATTACTCTTAAACCGTAAGGAATCGGAGAGAGTGTTCTACATGAAAAAATTGTGCCTCATCGATATCTTTCCAACAGCGTATAATTTGAATCATTTCGACCAGTGGTTTGTAAAAAAATCATGAAAAACGGTCGCTGCCTCTCGTCGTCAGCCGCACGATTTTCAAAATTAACTAAAAACCGTAAGGAATCTCAAAAACATTTCAACACATGAAAGTTGCGACTCGTCCGTAGCTTTCCAACGGCATATCATACGTCTTGTTTCGACAAACAGTTCAAAAACTGGAGCGAAAACAGTACCGAAAATTGCAAAAATTTCAAAAAAACTTAATTCCGTGATTTAGTAAATTTAAAACTGCTATTAAACCGTAACGAATTAGAGAAAAAATTAGATATGAAAAAGATGTGACTCAATGATACCCTTCCAACGGTGTATCGTTTGCTTCATTCCGACAAGCGGTTTAGATAAAAACGCAAAACAACGCTCGCTGCCATTCGTCGTGAGCCGCATCGTTTTTGAAACTGATCTTAAACTATGA
The DNA here is from genome assembly GCF_018294505.1 of Triticum aestivum. Classification (NCBI taxonomy): domain Eukaryota; kingdom Viridiplantae; phylum Streptophyta; class Magnoliopsida; order Poales; family Poaceae; genus Triticum; species Triticum aestivum. Next base: position 426,234,808 of record NC_057799.1, on the reverse strand, counting down.
TGAATCTCGAAAAGTGTTCAACATGGCGAAGTTGCGCCTAATCCATAGCTTTTCAACGGTATATTACACACGTCGTTACGATAAACGGTTAAAAAACTAGAGCGAAAACAGTACCGAAAAAACACCGCGTGCAGTTTTTCCGACACGAAGTTCACTAGTCTCTGTATTGCAGTACCTCTGCTACTGAAAGTGCAGTGCCCTCGCGTTGAGCGTGAAGTGCAGAAGTGTTATCAGAATAGTTATTCTGCTAATATTAGCAGAATAGACCGGCTGTATATATATGTTGAACACGCAAACGGTTCATCCGAGTGAACCGCATGCCGTATATCGCACACACCTTCATCTGGCTGACCGTTTCTTTTGTGTTGCCTAATCACAAACAGTTCATCCAAGTGAACCTTATGTTCTACATCGCACACACCTTCATCTGGCTGCCCGTTTCTTTTGTTCCTCCTCATCGAAAACGGTTAATTGAACTAAACCGTATGCCCTGAATCACACACGCAACTAAAATCTGAACCGTGTTTGATGCATCCTCCATCGCAAATGTTTTGCACCTTTTTTAACGATTTTTTTACACCACCGTTTGCGATTATGGCATCGCACACAGTTTCGTTGAAGGGTCTCTGTTCGTAGTGTCACATTATCAGCAACCTGCAGTAGTGGATAATTATGGTTTAGGCTTGAACAAATGCGAAATAAACCTAGCGGTTATTTTTTCAAGCACAAAACCTAAAACAACTAGGCTCACCTATGTGCACCAACAACTTATGCTAAGCAAGATAAGCAACTATGTGATAGCAAGATATATGACAAAGAACAATATGGCTATCACAAAGTGAAGTGCATAAGTAAAGGGCTCGCGTAAGAGATAACCGAGGCACGCGGAGACGACGATGTATCCCGAAGTTCACACCCTTGCGGATGCTAATCTCCGTTTGGAGCGGTGTGGAGGCACAATGCTCCCCAAGAAGCCACTAGGGCCACCGTAATCTCCTCACGCCCTCGCACAATGCAAGATGCCGTGATTCCACTAAGGTACCCTTGAGGGCGGTCACCGAACCCGTACACTTTGGCAACCCTTGGGGCGGTCACCGAAACCCGTCAAATTGCTCGGCGTGATCTCCACAACCTAATTGGAGACCCCGACGCTTGCCCGGAGCTTTACACCATAATGATTGAGCTCCGAACACCACCAACTATCTAGGGCGCCCAAGCACCCAAGAGGAACAAGCTCAAGAGTACCAAGCACCCAAGACTAATAACCTTCTCAACTTGTAACTTCCACGTATCACCGTGGAGAACTCAAACCTATGCACCAAATGCAATGGCAAGGGCACACGGAGTGCCCAAGTCCTTCTCCCAAATCCCACCAAAGCAACTAATGCTAGGAAGGGAAATGAGAGGAAGAACGAGAAGGAGAACACCAAGAACTCCAAGATCCAGATCCTAGGGGTTCCCCTCACATAGAGGAGAAAGTGATTGGTGGAAATGTGTATCTAGATCTCCTCTCTCTTTTCCCCCAAAATCTAGCAAGAATCCATGGAGGGATTGAGAGATACCAAGCTCGAAGAAGGTTAACAATGGGGGAAGAACACGAGCTCAAGGGATAAGGTTCAATGGGGAAGAAGACCCCCTTTTATAGGACCTCCCGAATCTAACCGTTATGTGCTCAGGTCGTGCACAAGCGGTACTACCGCTTGGAGGAGCAGTACTACCGCTTAGCACGGTCAAAACAGCCCAATGAGAGAGAAAAACACGAGCTGTAGTTCTGCCAGATAAGTAGTACCGCTCTGGGGAGAGGTAGTACCGCTTACCACTTATAAGAGGTACTACCGCTCGGGAGGAGAGGTAGTACCGCTTACCACTTATAAGAGGTACTACCGCTCGGGTGGAGAGGTAGTACCGCTTACCGCTTATAAGAGGTACTACCGCTCTACTAACGCGAAACCCGACACGAAAAGGCGCATCCCCAGAAGCAGCAGTAGTACGCGCGGCATAGGGCCACGGTACTGCCACTTCCAAGCGGTACTACCGCTCTAGAGAGCAGTACTACCACTTGAGGCTTTCAGGAACACAACAGAGAAAGCAGAGGATGCAATAAAGCCTAAACTGCCACAACTTCTGCATATGAGCTCCGAATTGAGAAAACTCAAGCTTGTTGGATAGATGAGAACGAGTAGCAACCAATAACGACTGATTATAGTAAGAAGTGGCAGGGGAGGTATGCCTAATGAAATAGAAGAATGAAACCTCCAACAAAGAAGAATCGGCATAACCTCCAACATCGAAAACATCATAGAAGATGCATGTGAACTCCGTTTTCGATGAACTCGAGCTTGTCATGAAGATGACCATAAGCTCTAAAACTCACAAATAGAAACACCAAACAAGAACCAAGAAAGATGATGCAAGGATGCAATGGTTTGAGCTCTCTACGAACGATACGATCAAGCTACTCATCGAGAGCCCCCCTTTATAGTACGGCACCTGATCTTATAACTCGGTCTCTCAACTACCACCATGAGACCGGTAAAATAGAAAACCTATCAAGGGCAAAACCTTTGCCTTGCACATAGTCCACTTGAGCTAGATGATGACGAACTTGACTCCCTTAAGTCGGACCACCTTTCTTGATTGTGTTGGCTCGATGAAGACTAGTTGATTGCTCCCCCATACTCCACTATGGGTGAGCCACTCTTTGGCACATCTTCACAAGTTCCATTGACACCACAGTGGACGGCAAGCTTCAAGGATGATCTCTTCATGATGCTCCACTTGAACTTGCACACCGCAACCTAACCCCACAAAGAACTCTCACGAATACCATGGGTTAGTACACAAAGCGTAATGGACAATGCTTACAATACCATGGGATCACTTGATCCCTCGGTACATCTTGTACGCTTTATGTGTTGATCAACTTGATTCATTCTTGACTTAGTCTTGATCAACCTTGAATCTTTCCAACTCTCTTCATTTGGATGATGTCTTGAAGGTAGACATGAATGATCACACAAGCTTCTTCTTCAAGACATGCTTGCAATAAGCTCAACACACACATGACCAATCTTTGGATAATTCCTTAATAGCACCTTGGTCAACACATAAACTCCTTGAAACCAACACATGGACTTCAAGAAATGCCTATGGACAAATCCTTCAAATGTAACTCAATGAAACTATTAGTCCATAGAGAATGTCACCAATTACCAAAACCACACATGGGGGCACCACATGTTCTTTCACCTTCTCTGTTGCAGTTTGGTGGTGGCAGCCGCACTATTTGTATGCTCTATGTATGTTTGTATTTTTTTGCCTCGAAACATTGGGAAGCTTTATTGCTTTAACAAGGTCCTATTACAATCAGCATGAAGGCTGCTAACTAAGAAATTCGGACATTCCTCTAGCTAGCACACGGAGACCGATAAGGTACACACGTACTTTGCACAGAGATCTGCCGAACTATTGGCATCCCTTAGGACATGTCTAACAGATAAGGAAATAAAACTAGAAGACTTCTCCCCTATTTCATCTAAGATAGGCGCTATAATGGAACGATCATTGTTGCGCGAAGACCAGAGGTTAACAACCTTCAGACAGTCCACTTCCATCACCACATGTGAGAAACCCCGGAGTTGTGCAAAGATTACACCCTCCCAGAGGGCTAAAGCTTCGGCGATCAGTGGATCAGATATCCTGACGAACGACTTACTCCAAGCTCCAACGAAGGCTAGGTGAGAACGAGCAACACCACCGCCTCCTCCAGAATGATTTCCAGTACTAATAGCCCCATCAGTATTAATTTTGATCCATCCTACGTCGGGAGGCTGCCAGCACTGTCCATCAAGGATACTATAACGCCATGTGGGTGTTTCAAGCATAAACACGTCATCCCTGACCATCTTCACCGACTGGACCGGATCAAAGACAGGCTGATCATGTGTCCATCGGTTGCGCGATGTCCAAATCGCGTACATGATTGTGATCAATTTTCCACGGTCTTGATCCGGAATCATGCCATCCAGTACAATGTCTTTTGCCCAAGTTGACGGATGTAGGTTTGGCAATTTGATTTCCAGAATCTCTCTTGCCGCCCTCCAATATTGATTTGCATGCGAACAGAACATAAGAGCATGTTGTAGATCCTCCGTCATAGCTTGGCAAAGATCGCAGCGCACCATAGTTCGAATATGGCGGTACTGAAGTGTAGCATAGTCAGGGAGAATTCCCCGAAGTACACGCCACCAGAATACACGAACTCTGGGTATAACCTTGATTTTCCACAAGGCACTCCACAAGTGCTTATCCAGCGACGATGGTCCCACTACCATCCCTTCCTCTGGAGCTAGTTGCCCTTTACGAGTCATTAGAGCACGGTAAGCTGTTTTGACGGAATAAACACCTGATTGTTCAAGATCCCAGGCATAAAAATCCTCTCCTCCTGAAACCCTTAGTGGTATGTTGAGAATGGCCTCTGCATCCGGAGCAACAATTTTATGTATGTTTGTATTTGTACGAGTTCATGTACTGACTTCCTTGACGTATAAATACAAGTAGCGCATATATCTGTGGGTGTACGCTTTAAAAAAATGTCTTGTCTGCTTTTGTTTAATAAAATATATTAGAAACGTCAGGAATGTGGAAAATCATCGAATTTTCATGAAAATCATGCGGTTTGTTTAAATTTCATTTGAAATGTGTCCGGACAATTTGAGGTACACGGTTGTATGTCCGACTCCGAGCGTGCATGCGGACGGATACTGTGTCCATACTAGGGGAGCTAAAGTCTAGTGTACTTCAGAAAATGCCAAACAGTTTACCCCTGCCCAGGTAAATCTGGTTTGTTCGGGAGAGATCCCAAAGAACAAAACATGCATCCTGCAATGATTGCACATAGTAACATTCTCAAAACCAAATTTGGTTTCCGCATACAATCTGTGGCCCTGAAAGATTTGCTGCAATTACGCAGCGCCCCACTGTACCTCTGTGAATTGACCACAGCGCAATCAGACGGCGCCAAGTATCCTGGACCTCACCACACCAGTGTGCAGGCCTACACGCGGCGAACACTCGAGGAGCCAGTCACAGCAGAGCCTCTCACGCATGCGATCCCCGTTAGTACAATAAGCCTCTTTCCTCGTCCTCTCGATCCACCGCCGCATCAGTGCTTCCTCAAATAACAGCTGATCGATCGAGCCACCATTCGCCAAGCAGTATTCCAATCAGTTCAGCGAGTCTCCCTGATACGATTCCCCTTCCGTGCTCTCCGCCGGCCGGCCGGGAAGGGAGCGGAATTCCCCCGACGATGGCGTTCGGCGAAGGAGGGGGCGATGCCACGGCTCCTCTCATTTCCTCCGACGGGCCGAAGCGCCATCTCAACATCGTCAGGAACGGTGAGCGCCCCGCCCGGACCGAACCTCATCCCCGTCGATCGATGGATCGATCGGTTTCTTTGGATCTTTCTCTCTCGCTGCGTTTGGTCGTCGATGTGTTGTGACTTGTGACTTCGCCATTGGATTGGATTGGAATGCAGGGAACGAATGGACGGCGTCGGCGCACGTGATCACGGCGGTGATCGGGTCCGGGGTGCTGTCTCTGGCGTGGAGCATGGCGCAGCTGGGGTGGGTGGCCGGGCCGGGCATGATGGTGGTGTTCGCCTCCGTGACGGCGCTGCAGTCCACCATCTTCGCCGACTGCTACCGCTCGCCGGACCCGGAGCACGGCCCGCACCGCAACCGCACCTACGCCCACGCCGTCGAGCGCAACTTAGGTACGCAATCCACGTCCCGCCCGTCCTTTTCCTTTCTTGTCATTTCTTTCTGTCCGACGGTTCCCAATCCAAATCTTCAGACAAGATGATAAATTAGTTTAGTTATTAATGAGCGGGTATTTGGTAACCGTTCACTGTTCGCCACGATCGAGTGACAATCTGACAGAGACAACATAGCCAGACATTGGGCATCAAGTCGTTAAACAAAGATACGATGCCTTTTTTTAGGGTATTACTATTAAACAAAGCTACCCGTGTTACAGAGGGGGGGGCTATGAAGTCACGTCTCTGTTCTGCTTCTCTTGCTCTGGCTGGTACTCCCTCCGTCCGAAAATACTTGTAATCATAGGCCCCTTGATGACAAGTATTTTCGGACAAAAAGAGATGTATCTAGAGGAATAAAAAGAGATTCCCTTTTATCCGTTTTGATGACAAGTATTTCCGGACGGAGGGAATACCTATCCAGCCATTGAGGCTCTGTCGCCCATGGTGCTTCTGTACCATGCAATCTTCATTACATTATTATATTACTTCTGGTGTGTAACGGGAGCGAAGGAAAAACAAACTCTGAGAGAGAGAGACACACGAGCGGAGACGAGCAGCACTGGAACAAGAGATCGATCGAACTGCTCAAAAAAAAAAAGAGATCGATCGAAGAAGGCTCCGAAATCACGCGGCTGGACCAGGCATTCTGTGGAGCTGCTGACTGAGAGCACGTCAAAAGGGGGACGTGGTGGACAGGCACGTTCCTAATCCAACTTCCCCGCTGATTGAGACCGCTAATGTCTTTAATATAATAACTGGTCGCGGTACACGAGTTCGTGTTTGGGACTGCAGAGCAAGAGCAGGACAGCTGGCTATGTCTAGCGGGACTGGCAAGTAACAATGGGAAGGTGGTGGTGGTGGTCCGTTTGAGCTCCGCAAGGCATGAGACAAGTCTTGCAGCCAATGTGCACTGCCGCGTGGGCGTGGCGCAGCTGTTTGATTGTGACCCTAATCCGTAACCCAGGGGATTCTTCCGCTGGACCAAACGTGCTTTGTCCATACTGAAACAATACGGATGTGCCAACATTGTTGGAAGTTTGGGGCAGGCAGATTCAAGAGTCGGCGGCCCACCTTCTTATTCAATATGGCACACCGTGAGAGTGTGGGGCATGATTAAAGCCTGGCCTGGCTTACACGATGTATACCCAACAGATTGGGGAGGTATGGCTTCCGTGAAGGAGTGGTGGAGCAGCAATGCTTTCATGATGTCGCAATTTCATAGGGCGCTTGTCTCTATTATGTTTCTTATCTCATGGAAAATCTGAAAGGAGTGGGATGCGTGTGCCTTCCGCAACACCGTGGTTCCGATGTGTGTCATAGTTGCAAGAATCAAAGAGGAAGCATCTTTGTGGTGCCTCGCCGGGGCTAAATATTTGTGTGTTACTAGAATCAATGCCGTAAGAGTGATGCTTTGTATTTCGGCCTTTGGCCAATACCTCTAAAAACCCTCTTCTTATTCAATGAAAATGGCAAACCTTTTGCATTGTTTCAAAAAATAGAAAAAACGTTGGAAGTTGGAACCTACTAGCAACCCTGTTTTCGCTTCCAGTATGATCTTTTGTGTATATTATTACTCTTTTTGTTTGTGAATTTGTATATTATTACTCCTAGTATGAAAAGTTTAGTTCGTAATGGCTGGTCATTGACCCGCAAAAAAAAAAGGCTGGTCATTTCTGAAAGAAAATAAAAATCATACTGTATTATTTGCCAGGTAGCAACAGCGCGTGGGTCTGCCAGTTTTTGCAGCAAACAGCCTTGTTCGGCTACGGCATTGCCTACACCATCACCGCTTCCATCAGCTTCAGGTACATTACTTACTTTCATTTCATGCACACTTTTTTTACACCCTTTGTCAAGACTGGTTCAGCCGTTTTTTCTTTTAGTGCGAGTGACTCGGAATTTTATTTTATTTTGGAGGGGGGGCGAGTGGCTTCAGTTTTTTTTTCGAGGGGGGCGAGTGGCTCAGCTGTAGACCCTGTAGTGAGTGTTTGGTTGCTCCCCTGATTTTTTATTTTCATTTCAACCGTCCCGTTCGCCTACCAGGCTCCCCACAAAGCCCGGTGCTGTTCTTTTGCCCGGCCCATCCACGCAGTTTGACCCTTGGGCCATCCCAGTTTTTTTAATAGAAACAGAAAAATGGGACATCCCAATTTTTTTTTTTGAGAAATCCGGGACATCCCAACTTTTGCTAGAGCTTGGATGGATCTCCAGGCCCAAAATGGCCTCGAGACAGTAGACCATGGATTGGGCCGGTAGGAGCCAAGCCCATTTCCAAATGCCTGCTGCCCCCATGATACTTATATGAAATCAACGTACTCACATCCGGTTCTCTCCTTGCACTGGCGTGCTGCTCGTTTATTTCCCTGGATGCCATTGCCAACTTGTCCCCTCCGGGTTGTCACGATCTATCTGGTGCTTAGCATGCGCGAGAATGTCGTGCCGAATTTGGCCGGGAAGGGTTGTTTTCTCGAGCAACTACAAGGGGACCGTCAAGTCAACAATGAAGTTGAGAGAAAGCTACTGCCACAACATGTACTCCCTTCAAATTACTTGTCGCGGGTATGAATATATCTAGATGTATTTTAGTTCTAGATACATCCATTTTTGCGACGAGTAATTTGGAACGGAGGGAGTATATCTATAGGCTCCCCGCAAGTCCAAATGCTCGGACTCTATCGGGCCAAGGGTGACGCCTCCTCGTGACCAACTGACCACTAGCACTTTCCTGAGTATGGCGCTTGGCGCTTGCAAGAGAGGGGCCATGGAAAAGGTACCAATTCAGCAAAATTGTTCGGTATTGATATTTAAATTCTCTACATTTCCAGTAAAATGTTGCTAGGTGCATCAAGTCGAGAGGTTTTGAATCTGTAAAAATACATGAGAATAATTTTTTTTTGCATCAGTCACTTTTTCCAGGGCCACTAGATCTTGATCCAACGGCCAGAAATAGACCAGACACTGTTCATTTTCAACCTCATCTTCTTTTTCCTCCCGTGCAACAGCTGGCCTCCGCCCGTCGGCCGCCGCCGCATGCCGCCTCCCTGCCCCACCGTGCTAGCCGTTGAAGCCCCCGGCCATCCCTCTAACCCCTATCGATGAATAGCTCTAGCGACCCCCTGCCCCTCTCCCACCCGTCATGTTTCGGACTCGCTCCTGGCAGACTTCCACTTGTGCATGGCTTGGCGTCGCCCTGACCGGCACTCCTCGCGCCGTCCCCGCCTTTGGCCTCGTGCTTTGCAGGAAAAGTGACCGACGCCCAATTTTTTTTTCAGGCGCCTGACATTTAGCAGACGCGGAAAGTTACTGATAGATCAATCACTTGTACTCCCAAGTGTCTCTAATGCCTCTTTAGCAATTTTCTTCAGCATTTACTTCATGATCGTCCATAATTATTGACACATTGCCTATGAAGATTGGAGACAAGATCATAAACGATTGTGGGATGGGCATGAAATCTCTAGCATAGCATCCCACGCGGAAACGTCCTTCTATGTTCTAAGTATGGTCCTAACCCTTACGGCCCTACCTCTAGGTGCAGTTCAATGGACCAACCGGCTCCATGCGTGTGCATTGGCAGCCCACATGCGCTTTCGGACTAACGCAGTGCCAAACCACCACACTCCCGCTTATCTTCAACCAAATGCTGCCACGACACCGGTCCACATTCAGAGTTGGGCGATCCTTATAATCGATCATATCCGCATCTACATTTCCACCACATGTTGTTAGGAGTAATATAGAAGATAAACTCTATCAGATTCACATTCCTTCGCAAGAAGAAAAGATCCACAGATATTTTTAGAAAATCAAGATTCACAGATATTCCCCAAGCTGACCTGCATATCTCCCATGATCCAGCTTCAGTAATTCGGGTCGGGGAGGGGAGGGGGCCGTGTACCCCGCCGCGCTTTTCGCTCTCGAGAAAAAGTTACGGGATCCGCGTCCAAAAGCAACGGACAAAATCGCGATGGCAACGGCACCAAAGATTCACGCACTGGTACGCGGGGGTTCACCGGCATGGCGATGTCTGTCTCACTCTCGTCTCGTCTCCGCTCCTTCTCCACCCGCTCGCCACGAACCAGCTGACAGTCAAAACCGATTGAGAAAGGAGCAACCTACCCACTGGCTACGTCCCCGCGGGACCCACACACCCACAGCCCGCTACGTGCTCGCTCGCTCCGGTCGTGTGCCGCCGTATAGCTCCGCGGTTCTTGGCTGAACCCCATTAATTTGAGCCTGTCTCTAGCCTCTTCCCGTGGAAGCGGCGCGAATCTTGGCTGAGGGCGAGCCTCTGCGCGGTGCCGGGGCAATGGCGGTGCAGCACTCCCTCCAGGTGATCGACGGCCGCTGCGACGACGACGGGAGCCCGCCCCGGACCGGTATGCATGGCGGCACGCACCTCCTCCTCCTAACACGCTATACGCGGTTGCTTCTTCGTTTGCTTACGCTGCTGCTGCTGCTGCCGCCGGCCTGGCGTGTCCTCCTGTGGTGCTGCTGGTGCTGCAGGGACCGCGTGGACGTGCGCGGCGCACATCATCACGGCGGTGATCGGGTCCGGGGTGCTGTCGCTGGCCTGGGGCGTGGCGCAGCTGGGGTGGGTGGCCGGGCCGGCGTGCATGCTGTGCTTCGCGCTCGTCACCTACGTCTCCGCCTCCCTCCTCTCCGACTGCTACCGCTGCCACGACGCCGAGAAGGGGCCCAGGAACCGCTCTTACATGGACGCCGTCCGCGTCTACCTCGGTACTATCCTTTAGTCAGCATGCAAAGCTATTCAGCTTGTGCTACTGCTTGCCTGTGCTGTGGTACTGTGATTTGATCGGTGCATCACTGTGGCAACGTGCTCAGGCAAGAAGCAGACCTGGGCTTGCGGCTCGCTGCAGTACCTGAGCCTGTACGGCTGCGGCGTCGCGTACACCATCACCACCGCCACTAGCATCAGGTAGCCACCGCCGTTCAGCAGTGGCATTAGTTGCAGCAACGATGGAGCAAGAATCATGTGACTTGGATTAGAATTACAGTACATATTTTGCCTTCCTTTTGGCATTCGTAGTACGTGCTGCTGTTTTAATTCGATCGGTTTGCATGCCGCAGGGCGATTCTGAAGGCCAACTGCTACCACGCGCACGGGCACGACGCGCCCTGCAGCTTCGACGGCAGCTACTACATGCTAATGTTCGGCGGGGTACAGCTCCTTCTCTCCTCCATACCGGACTTCCACGACATGGCGTGGCTCTCCGTCGTCGCCGCGGTCATGTCTTTCTCCTACGCCTTCATCGGCCTCGGCCTTGGCCTCGCCAACACCATCTGTAAGTGCTATGCCCTGCTTGTTTCCCGGACCCGGACAGCCAGTCAGATTACTTAGTTGATGATCTCAGTATAAGCGTTGAAAAACGACACAAAGCTGACACGCTTGTTCTTCAGCTAACGGCGTCATCAAAGGGAGCATAACGGGTGTCCCAATGAAAACCCCTGTCGCCAAGGTATGGCGCGTCTCACAGGCCATCGGCGACATTGCGTTCGCGTACCCGTACTCCTTGATCCTCCTAGAAATTCAGGTAATACTCCTAGTATCATCCGTCTTTTCAGAATTACTTACTGTATTTGGTAGTACTGTCAGTAAACCAGTGAGCAGGATGACACGTTGTTTTGTTTCGCTCGTGCGCGTGCCAATACATACTGTAGGACACCCTCAAGTCGCCACCGGCCGAGAACAAGACGATGAAGAAGGCGTCCATCATCTCCATCCTGGTCACCACCTTCTTCTACCTCTGCTGCGGCTGCTTCGGGTACGCCGCCTTCGGGAACGACGCGCCGGGGAACCTCCTCACCGGCTTCGGCTTCTACGAGCCCTACTGGCTCATCGACTTCGCCAACGCCTGCATCATCCTCCACCTGCTCGGCGGCTACCAGGCACGCACCACCAAAAACCCTGAAACTGAAACCTCAGCAGAGCGATTTTATTACAGAATGCAGAGCTCTGAACTGACACGAAGCAAAACAAAATGTGAGCAGGTGTACAGCCAGCCGATCTACCAGTTCGCGGACAGGCACTTCGCGGAGCGGTACCCGGGGAGCGGGTTCGTGAACGACTTCCACACGGTGAAGGTGCCGCTGCTGCCGCCCTACAGGGTAAACCTCCTGCGGGTGTGCTTCCGGACGGCGTACGTGGCGAGCACGACGGCCGTGGCCATCTTCTTCCCCTACTTCAACGAGATCCTGGCGCTGCTGGGCGCGCTCAACTTCTGGCCGCTGGCCATCTACTTCCCCGTGGAGATGTACTTCATCCAGCGGAAGGTGCCCCGCTGGTCCACCAGGTGGCTCCTCCTCCAGGGCTTCAGCACCGTCTGCCTGCTCATCAGCGCCTTCGCGCTCGTCGGCTCCATCCAGGGGGTCATCAGCCAGAAGCTAGGCTAGTATAGCATATATGATGTGCTCATGATAGAGAGATTATCCTTCGGGTTGGAACTTGATTGCTGCTTTCTACTACTGTAATGGTGATGGAGAATGTCACTACTGGGGAGCATTAGGTTTCTCCCTCCGTGGCGATGAACAACCAAGTACGTACAAGCCTGTTGTATCTGCAGGACCGCAGCGCAGTGGCACGCCGTTTTCAGTGCCTTCCTTTCTGGCTTGTTCATTGGACTGAAACCTGTACACATGTTAGATTTTCAGGTTACTTGAGTTGAGGTTACTTTCTGGCAATCCTGTCCCGTGCAACGCGATGTGCAGTTGCGTAATTCAGAACTTAGACTGACTGCTCAGCGTTGTTTCCCTTTCGGCTTTGTACTTCATGCCTGCATCTGGTAACTTGTTCAGATTGCATGTTCATTCAGCATGCATAAAACATGCGCCTGCAGGATCGATTTTACTGAAATGAGGGGAAAGAACATGATCCAGGGGGGCTTCTTGGGATTGCTTTGCCTGGCCTTGGCGTTCTTGATGACAATGGTCGGAGAATAAAGTAGCAGCCTCATCTCAAGAGTGTAATGGTGGTGCAACACATATAAATGGTGCTACAGTGCTCCCTGTGCTGCAAAGATCCTCGTAAAATAACTACGTCAAGAGTAGTTTATCATCCGGAACAGTTCGGTTCTCTTGGGTTGGAGGCTTGGAATACTTTCTGATAAGACACTCTATGAAAAAACGATAAGAGCATTTACAACCACATTTGCCTAATTTAGCCCCTTGTATGTCTACAGACAATTTGAGTTCACCCCTCTTATGTTCGTTGTTTACAACCATCCCCTCATTTCTTACCCCCATATCCATACAAATTCATGCAGTGTTGATCATGTAAAACCAAATCTATACAAAGCATACAAAGCATACATTAAAAGTTTAACATATTGCATCGGACAACCAAAAGGGACCACAATTCATCCCTGTATTCTACTAAAACTATACTATAAATAAATTTAACTCAGAAATGAGAAGATTCACCGGCTTAGCCTTGCCCTATTCCTTGCCATCGGCAGTCGTACATGGTCAAGATAGCGGCAGTGGCACATTTATGGGGAATTGAGGGTTATGGTTATAGATGCTCCTTTGACAAGTGCTGGTGCTGCCTAGGTGGGGAGTGATCACACTCCTGTGGTGTGGGACTCTGGTGTTGACCACAGACCAAAAAGTAGCAGTTTTAAATTTAAGAAATGGTGGATTACCAGACCTGATTTCAAAGATTTAGTAGTAAAAGCCTGGACTAGCAGGTGTAATAGCAGTAACCCTGTGGATATCTGGCAGCACATGGTGAGGACATTTCGAAAACTGGCCAGAGACTAGAGTAGGAATATAGAGGCTGCCCTTAGAAGAGATAAGAAAGAGCTGATGGCTGAGTATGATAGCTTAGATGTGAAAGCTGAGAGTGGAGACTTATCTGATAGTCATAGAATAAGGATGGATGAGATCCTTAAAGAGTTACATGAGGTCTGGAAGGTAGAGGAAATTAAAGCTAGGCAAAGGTCTAGAGATAGAGACATCTTGGAAGGGGATAGGAACTCAACTTATTTTCAAGCTATGGCTAACCAAAGGAGGAGGAAAAAAGTTATTCATGTTCTGGAAGGTGATGAGGGTCCAGTTAGTGATAATAAAGGGATGCAAAAAATAGTAGTAGATTACTACAAAAAAGCTGTTTAGTTGGGAACCTAGTCCACAAATATATCTCCAAGAGGACTTCTATAATGCCTCTGAAAAGGTGACCATAGAGGAAAATGCAAAACTAGATGTTGGGAATCGTTGCATGGAAAACAAAAAATTCTACGCACACGCAATGATCTATCCATGGATATGCATAGCAACGAGGGGGAGAGTGTGTCTACGTACCCTTGTAGACCGTAAGCGGAAGCGTTTCACAACACGGTTGATGTAGTCGAACTTTCTTTGCGCTCCACCGATCGAGTACCGAACATACGGCACCTCCGAGTTCTGCACACATTCAGCTCGGTGACGCCCCTCGTCTTCTGGATCCAGCAAGACGTCGAGGTAGTAGATGAGTTCCGTCAGCACGACGGCGTGGTGACGGTGATGGTGAAGTGATCCTCGCAGGGCTTCGCCTAAGCACCGCGAAAATATAACCGGAGGTGTAAACTGTGGAGAGGGGTGCCGCACACGGCTAGGCAATTCTCTATTGTGTGCTAGGCGCCCCCCCCCTCCTCATATATATAGGTGGGAGGGAGGGAGGAGCAGCCATAGGAGGCGCCCAAGTAGGAGGAATCCTACTTGGAGTCCCTCCCAAGCTGCGCGCCCCCCTGCCATATATAACCGAGGGGGAAGGAAAGAGGGGGGAGAGGGGAAGAAAGTAGGAATCCTAATCCACACTTTCCTTGCTCTCCCCTCTTTCCTTCTCCTCCTCATAGGGCTGGCCTCTATAGGGGCGCACCAGGGCTGGTGTATTCCTTCACTTGGCCCATAAGGCCCATATGTTTGCTGGGGGTGCCCGAAACTCCTTTCCGGTGACCCGATAAGTACCTGCTACCCTCCGGAACACTTCAGGTGTCCGAATACCATCGTCCTATATATATCAATATTTAACTCTCGACCATTTCGTGACTCCTCGTCATGTCCGTGATCTCATCCGGGACTCCGAACAACATTCGGTCACCAAATCACATAACTCATATAATACAATATTCGTCATCAAATGTTAAGCGTGCGGACCCTACGGGTTCGAGAACTATGTAGACATGACCGAGACACCTCTCCGGTCAATAACCAATAGCGGAACCTGGATGCCCCATATTGGCTCCTACATATTCTACGAAGATCTTTATCGAACCGTTTGACAACATACGTAATTCCCTTTGTCCATCGGTATGTTACTTGCCCGAGATTCGATCGTCGGTATCTTCATACCTAGTTCAATCTCGTTACCGGCAAGTCTCTTTACTCGTTCCGTAATACATCACCTCGTGACCAACTCCTTAGTCGTTTGCTTGCAAGCTTATGATATGTATTACCGAGAGGGCCCAGAAATACCTCTCCGATACTCGGAGTGACAAATCCTAATCTCGATCCATGCCAACTCAACAAACACCTTCGGAGATACCTATAGAGCATCTTTATAATCACCCAGTTACGTTGTGATGTTTGATAGCACACAAGGCATTCCTCCAGTGTCCGGGAGTTGCATAATCTCATAGTCGAAGGAATATGTATTTGACATGAAGAAAGCAATAGCAATAAAACTGAACGATCATTATGTAAGCTAACGGATGGGTCTTGTTCATCACATCATTCTCCTAATGATGTGATCCTGTTATCAAATGAGAACTCATGCCATGGTTAGGAAACCTTAACCATCTTTGATCAACAAGCTAGTCTAGTAGAGGCTCACTAGGGACATGGTATTTGTTTATGTATTCACACATGTATTTAGGTTTTCGATCAACACAATTCTAGCATGAATAATAAACCTTTATCATGAATAAGGAATTATAAAATAACAACTTTATTATTGTCTCTAGGGCATATTTCCTTCACTAGAAGCTTCCTTTTGTGAAGAAGAGATTAAAGTTGTTGTTTTTGGATCTTATTCTGATGGGGCACCTGGGCCTGATGGGCTCCCTTTTATGTTTTATCAAGTTTTTTGGGATGTGGTGAAGGGAGATTTGATTAGAACGTTTAATGCCTGGTTTGAGGGTGATCTTGATTTGTTTAGACTTGACTTTGCTATGATTACCTTGATCCCCAAAGAGACCGAAGCAAAAACTATCAATAAGTTTAGGCCTATTAGTTTGCTTAATTGTTGCTTTAAGATTTTCACAAAAGTCTTGACTAACAGGTTGGCTGTAGTCATGGGGAGACTGATTTCAGGCTTCCAGTCTGCCTTTGTAAGGGGTAGGTTTATACTAGAGAGTGTTGTAACTGCCCATGAGATTGTACATGTTGTGCATTCCTCTAGCAGACAGGGGCTTGTCTTTAAGATTGATTATGGGAAAGCTTATGATAAGGTTAATTGAGATTTCCTATATGAGTTGCTAGCTATTAGAGGTTTTGGGCCCAAGTGGATAGGATGGATTAGAAATATCACACAGGGTGGCTTTGTTGTAGTTAAGCTGAATGGTGAGGAGAGTGATTTCTTCCTCACTAGAAAAGGATTGAGGCAGGGGGACCCTGTGACCCCTCTGCTTTTCAATCTGGTGGTGGATGTTTTCTCTAGGATGCTAGTTAAAGGTTCTCATGCTGGGCTGGTTCAAGGGCTCTGCCCTGAGTTAGTTCCTGGTGGAGTGATGTGTCTGCAATATGCTGATGACACATTGTTGTTCCTGGAGAAAAATAGTAGAATAACACTAAACCTAAAGTGGATTCTGACTTATTTTGAACAGGTCTCTGGTATGAGGATTAACTACCACAAGAGTGCCCTGGTTCCAATTAATGTGGAAGCTGAGGAATTGAAAGAATTTGTAGATATCTTTCGATGTGTAGTTGGGGATTTCCCCATTAAATATTTAGGGGTCTCACTCCATTTTGACAGATTAAGTAGGGAGGATCTCAAGTCCTTATAGATAAGATTTTGGCAAGGATTGCTGAGTGGAGAGGTAAGCTCCTCTCCTACTTAGGCAAAATCACCTTGATCAAATCTTGCCTAGCTAGTATTCCTTTGTATTTACTGTCCTTTTTCAAGTTTCCCAAGTGGGCTCTGAAATTGATCAACTCACACATGGCTAGTTGCATCTGGAGTGATAGTGAAGGTGCTCACAAGTTGCATCTTGCCAACTAGACATCCATTTGCATGAAAAACGAGTTTGGTGGGATGGGTGTGTTAAACTTGCAAGATATGAATGTTTGTCTTATAGGAGCTTGGGTTACAAGATATGTAGCTGGGGAAGGTTCCTTGTGGAGGAAGATAGTTGATAGTAAGTATAATACTAGAAACCCAAATATTCTCTGCTGCCATGGCTCTCACCCCTCCCAGTTTTAGAAAAGTTTCCTTTGGGCTTTACAAGCTGTTAGGGTGGGTTACAAGTGGCATGCTGGCAATGGTAGACTAGTAAGGTTCTGGGAGATACCTGGTATGGGAATGCCCCTCTGGCTACCCAGTTTTGGGATCTGTATATCCTAGTTAATGAGAAGAATAGAACCATCTCAGATTTATGGGATGGGCCGGAGCTCAAATGTACCTTTAGAAGAACATGTTTGATGAACTCATGCTTTCGTGGTTTGATCTGATTAATATCCTCAAGCTTACCAAATTTAGCCAGGAGGAGGACTCTTTGAGTTGGAAATTGTTGGGGAACTTAGTATTTCAAAAAAAATCCTACGATCACGCAAGATCTATCTAGGAGAAGCATAGCAACGAGCGGGGAGAGTGTGTCCACGTACCCTCGTAGACCGAAAGCGGAAGCGTTAAGTAACGCGGTTGATGTAGTCGAACGTCTTCGCGATACAACCGATCAAGCACCGAATGCACGGCACCTCCGCGATTTGCACACGTACAACTCGATGACGTTCCTCGAACTCTTGATCCAGCTGAGGCCGAGGGAGAGTTTCGTCAGCATGACTGCGTGGTGACGGTGATGATGAAGTTACCGGCGCAGGGCTTCGCCTAAGCACTGCAACGATATGACCGAGGTGTGTTTCTGTGGAGGGGGCACCGCACACGGCTAAGAGAAACTTTGGTGTGCCTTTGGGGTGCCCCCTTCCCACGTATATAAAGGGGGGAGGGAGGAGGAGGTCGGCCAAGAGAAGGCGCGCCCAAGGGGGGAGTCCTACTCCAAGTAGGATTCGCCCCCCCCCCCTTTCCTACTTCCACAAGGAGAAGGGGGAAAGAGGAGGAGGAGAGAAAGGAAAGGGGGGGCGCCCCCAACCCCTAGTCTAATTCGGTTTGAGCTTGGGGGGCGCGCGCCTCCCTGGCTGCTGCCTCCACTCTTCCACTAGGGCCCATGAAGGCCCATTAACCCCCCCTGGGGGTTCCGGTAACCCCCTGGTACTCCGGTAAATACCCGATACACCTCAGAACCATTCCGGTGTCCGAATATAGTCATCCAATGTATCAATCCTTATGTCTCGACCATTTCGAGACTCCTCGTCATGTCCGTGATCTCATCCGGGACTCCGAACTACCTTCGGTACATCAAAACACATAAACTCATAATACTGATCATCATCGAACGTTAAGCGTGCGGACCCTACGGGTTCGAGAACTATGTAGACATGACCGAGACTCATCTCCGGTCAATAACCAATAGCGGAACCTGGATGCTCATATTGGCCCCTACATATTCTTCGAAGATCTTTATCGGTCAAACCGCATAACAACATACGTTGTTCCCTTTGTCATCGGTATGTTACTTGCCCGGGATTCGATCGTCGGTATCATCATACCTAGTTCAATCTCGTTACCGGCAAGTCTCTTTACTCGTTCCGTAATGCATCATCCCGTAACTAACTCATTAGTCACATTGCTTGCAAGGCTTATAGTGATGTGCATTACCGAGAGGGCCCAGAGATACCTCTCCGACAATCGGAGTGACAAATCGTAATATCGATCTATGCCAAGTCAACAAACACCATCGGAGACACCTGTAGAGCATCTTTATAATCACCCAGTTACGTTGTGATGTTTGGTAGCACACAAAGTGTTCCTCCGGTATTCGGGAGTTGCATAATCTCATAGTCATAGGAACATGTATAAGTCATGAAGAAAGCAATGGCAATAAACTAAACGATCATAGTGCTAAGCTAACGGATGGGTCAAGTCAATCACATCATTATCTAATGATGTGATCCCGTTCATCAAATGACAACTCATGTCCATGGCTAGGAAACTTAACCATCTTTGATTAACGAGCTAGTCAAGTAGAGGCATACTAGTGACACTCTGTTTCTCTATGTATTCACACATGTACTAAGTTTCCTGTTAATACAATTCTAGCATGAATAATAAACATTTATCATGATATAAGGAAATATAAATAACAACTTTATTATTGCCTCTAGGGCATATTTCCTTCAGTCTCCCACTTGCACTAGAGTCAATAATCTAGATTACACAGTAATGATTCTAACACCCATGGAGTCTTGGTGTTGATCATGTTTTGCTCGTGAGAGAGGCTTAGTCAACGGGTCTGCAACATTCAGATCCGTATGTATCTTGCAAATCTCTATGTCTCCCTCCTTGACTTGATCGCAGATGGAATTGAAGCGTCTCTTGATATGCTTGGTTCTCTTGTGAAATCTGGATTCCTTTGCCAGGCCAATTGCACCAGTATTGTCACAAAAGATTTTCATTGGACCCGATGCACCAGGTATGACAACTAGATCGGATATGAACTCCTTCATCCAGACTCCTTCATTTGCTGCTTCCGAAGCAGCTATGTACTCCGCTTCACACTTAGATCCCGCCACGACGCTCTGCTTGGTACTGCACCAACTTACAGCTCCTCCATTTAATATAAATATGTATCCGGTTTGTGACTTAGAGTCATCCAGATCTGTGTCAAAGCTTGCGTCGACGTAACCATTTACGACGAGCTCTTTGTCACCTCCATAAACGAGAAACATATCCTTATTCCTTTTCAGGTATTTCAGGATGTTCTTTACTGTTGTCCAGTGATCCACTCCTGGATTACTTTGGTACCTCTCTGCTAAACTAATAGCAAGGCACACATCAGGTCTGGTACACAACATTGCATACATGATAGAATCTATGGCTGAAGCATAGGGAATGACTTTCATTTTCTCTCTATCTTCTGCAGTGGTCAGGCATTGAGTCTGACTCAACTACACACCTTGTAACACAGGCAAGAACCCTTTCTTTGCTTCATCCATTTTGAACTTCTTCAAAACTTTATCAAGGTATGTGCTTTGTGAAAGTCCAATTAAGCGTCCTGATCTATCTCTATAGATCTTAATGCCCAAGATATAAGCAGCTTCACCGAGGTCTTTCATTGAAAAATTCTTATTCAAGTATCCTTTTATTCTATTCAGAAATTCAGTATCATTTCCGATCAACAATATGTCATCTAAATATAATATCAGAAATGCTATAGAGCTCCCACTCACTTTCTTGTAAATACAGGCTTCTCCAAAAGTCTGTATAAAACCATATGCTTTGATCACACTATCAAAGCGTATATTCCAACTCCGAGAGGCTTGCACCAGTCCATAATGCATCGCTGGAGCTTGCACACTTTGTTAGCACCTTTTCGATCGACAAAACCTTATGGTTGCATCATATACAACTCTTCTTTAAGATATCCATTAAGGAATGCAGTTTTGACATCCATTTGCCAAATTTCATAATCATAAAATGCAGCAATTGCTAACATGATTCGGACGGACTTAAGCATCGCTACGGGTGAGAAGTTCTCATCATAGTCAACTCCTTGAACTTGTCAAAAACCTTTCGCAACAAGTCGAGCTTTGTAGACAGTAACATTACCGTCAGCGTTAGTCTTCTTCTTAAAGATCCATTTATTCTCTATGGCTTGCCGATCATCGGGCAAGTCAACCGAAGTCCACACTTTGTTCTCATACATGGATCCCATCTCAGATGTCATGGCCTCAAGCCATTTCGCGGAATCCGGGCTCATCATCGCTTCCTCATAGTTCGTAGGTTCGTCATGGTCAAGTAACATGACTTCCAGAACAGGATTTCCGTACCACTCTGGTGTGGATCTTACTCTGGTTGACCTACGAGGTTCGGTAGTAACTTGATCAGAAGTTTCATGATCATCATCATTAGCTTCCTCACTAATTGGTGTAGGAATCACTCGAACTGATTTCTGTGATGAACTACTTCCAATAAGGGAGTAGGTACAATTACCTCATCAAGTTCTACTTTCATCCCACTCACTTCTTTCGAGAGAAACTCCTTCTCTAGAAAGGATCCATTCTTAGCAACGAATATCTTGCCTTCGGATCTGTGATAGACGGTGTACCCAACAATCTCCTTTGGGTATCCTATGAAGACACATTTCTCTGATTTGGGTTCGAGCTTATCAGGTTGAAGCCTTTTCACATAAGAGTCGCAGCCCCAAACTTTAAGAAACGACAAGTTGGGTTTCTTGCCAAACCACAGTTCATATGGTGTCGTCTCAACAGATTTAGATGGTGCCCTATTTAACGTGAATGCAGCCGTCTCTAAAGCATAACCCCAAAACGAAAGCGGTAAATCAGTAAGAGACATCATAGATCGCACCATATCTAATAAAGTTCGACTACGACGTTCGGACACACCATTACGCTGTGGTGTTCCAGGTGGCGCGAGTTACGAAACTATTCTGCATTGTTTCAAATGAAGACCAAACTCGTAGCTCAAATATTCTCCTCCACGATCAGATCGTAGAAACTTTATTTTCTTGTTATGATGATTTTCCACTTCACTCTGAAATTCTTTGAACTTTTCAAATGTTTCAGACTTATGTTTTATCAAGTAGATATACCCATATCTGCTCAAATCATCTGTGAAGGTTAGAAAATAACGATACCCGCCGCGAGCATCAACACTCATCGGACCGCATACATCAGTATGTATTGTTTCCAACAAGTCTGTTGCTCGCTCCATTGTTCCGGAGAATGAAGTCTTAGTCATCTTGCTCATGAGGCATGGTTCGCTAGCATCAAGTGATTCATAATCAAGTGATTCCAAAAGCCCATCAGCATGGAGTTTCTTCATGCGCTTTACACCAATATGACCTAAACGGCAGTGCCACAAATAAGTTGCACTATCATTATTAAACTTATATCTTTTGGCTTCAATACTATGAATATGTGTATCACTACTATCGAGATTCAATAAAAATAGACCACTCATCAAGGGTGCATGACCATAAAAGATATTACTCATATAAATAGAACAACCATTATTCTCTGATTTAAATGAATAACCGTCTCGCATCAAACAAGATCCAGATATAATGTTCATGCTTAACGCTGGCACCAAATAACAATTATTCAGGTCTAAAACTAATCCCGAAGGTAGATGTAGAGGTAGCGTGCCGACGGCGATCACATCGACTTTGGAACCATTTCCCACGCGCATCGTCACCTCGTCCTTAGCCAATCTTCGCTTAATCCGTAGCCCCTGTTTCGAGTTGCAAATATGAGCAACAGAACCAGTATCAAATACCCAGGCGCTACTACGAGCATTAGTAAGGTACACATCAATAACATGTATATCAAATATACCTTTCACTTTGCCATCCTTCTTATCCGCCAAATACTTGGGGCAGTTCCGCTTCCAGTGACCAGTCCCTTTGCAGTAGAAGCACTCAGTCTCAGGCTTAGGTCCAGACTTGGGCTTCTTCACTTGAGCAGCAACTTGCTTGCCGTTCTTCTTGAAGTTCCCCTTCTTCCCTTTGCCCTTCTTCTTGAAACTAGTGGTCTTGTTGACCATCAACACTTGATGCTCCTTCTTGATTTCTACCTCCGCAGCCTTTAGCATTGCGAAGAGCTCGGGAATTGTCTTATCCATCCCTTGCATATTATAGTTCATCACGAAGCTTTTGTAGCTTGGTGGCAGTGATTGAAGAACTCTGTCAATGACACTATCAACCGGAAGATTAACTCCCAGCTGAGTCAAGTGATTGTGGTACCCAGACATTCTGAGTATATGCTCACTGACAGAACTATTCTCCTCCATTTTGCAGCTGTAGAACTTATTGGAGACTTCATATCTCTCAATCCGGGCATTTGCTTGAAATGTTAACTTCAACTCCTGGAACATCTCATATGCTCCATGACGTTCAAAACGTCGTTGAAGTCCCGGTTCTAAGCCGTAAAGCATGGCACACTAAACTATCGAGTAGTCATCAGCTTTGCTCTGCCAGACGTTCATAACATCTGGTGTTGCTCCTGCAGCGGGTTTGGCACCTAGCAGTGCTTCCAGGACGTAATTCTTCTGTGTAGCAATGAGGATAATCCTCAAGTTACGGACCCAGTCCGTGTAGTTGCTACCATCATCTTTCAACTTAGCTTTCTCTAGGAACGCATTAAAATTCAACAGGAACAGTAGCACGGGCCATTTATCTACAACAACATAGACATGCAAAATACTATCAGGTACTAAGTTCATGATAAATTAAAGTTCAATTAATCATATTACTTAAGAACTCCCACTTAGATAGACATCCCTCTAATCATCTAAGTGATCACGTGATCCATATCAACTAAACCATGTCCGATCATCACGTGAGATGGAGTAGTTTTCAATGGTGAACATCACTATGTTGATCATATCTACTATATGATTCACGCTCGACCTTTCGGTCTCAGTGTTTCGAGGCCATATCTGCATATGCTAGGCTCGTCAAGTTTAACCTGAGTATTCTGCATGTGCAAAACTGTCTTGCACCCGTTGTATGTGAATGTAGAGCTTATCACACCCGATCATCACGTGGTGTCTCAGCACGACGAACTGTATCAACGGTGCATACTCAGGGAGAACACTTGTACCTTGAAATTTAGTGAGAGATCATCTTATAATGCTACCGCCGTACTAAGCAAAATAAGATGCATAAAGGATAAACATCACATGCAATCAATATAAGTGATATGATATGGCCATCATCATCTTGTGCCTTTGATCTCCATCTCCAAAGCACCGTCATGATCACCATCGTCACCGGCTTGACACCTTGATCTCCATCGAAGCATCGTTGTCGTCTCGCCACTTCCACGACTATCGCTACCGCTTAGTGATAAAGTAAAGCAATTACATGGCGATTGCATTTCATACAATAAAGAGACAACCATATGGCTCTTGCCCAGTTGCCGATAACTGTTACAAAACATGATCATCTCATACAACAATTTATATATCATCACGTCCTGACCATATCACATCACAGCAAGCCCTGCAAAAACAAGTTAGACGTCCTCTACTTTGTTGTTGCAAGTTTTACGTGGCTGATACGGGCTTACCAAGAACCGTTCTTACCTACGCATCAAAACCACAACGATTTTTCGTCAAGTGTGTTCTTTTAACCTTCAACAAGGACCGGGCGTAGTCACACTCGATTCAACTAAAGTTGGAGAAACAGACACCCACTAGCCACCTGTGTGCGGAGCACGTCGGTAGAACTAGTCTCATGAACACGGTCATGTAATGTCGGTCTGGGCCGCTTCATCCAACAATGTTGCCAAATCAAAGTATGACATGCTGGTAAGCAGTATGACTATTATAGCCCACAACTCTTTGTGTTCTACTCGTGCATATAACATCTACACATAGACCTGGCTCGGATGCCACTGTTGGGGAACATAGTATTTCAAAAAAAATCCTACGATCACGCAAGATCTATCTAGGAGAAGCATAGCAACGAGTGGGGAGAGTGTGTCCATGTACCCTCATAGACCGAAAGCGGAAGCGTTAAGTAACGCGGTTGATGTAGTCGAACGTCTTCGCGATCCAACCGATCAAGCACCAAACGCATGGCACCTCCGCGATCTGCACACGTACAGCTCGATGACATCCCTCGAACTCTTGATCCAGCTGAGGCCGAGGGAGAGTTTCGTCAGCACGATGACGTGGTGACGGTGATGATGAAGTTACCGGTGCAGGGCTTTGCCTAAGCACTGCAACGATATGACCGAGGTGTGTTTCTATGAAGGGGGCACCGCACACGGCTAAGAGAAACTTTGGTGTGCCTTTGGGGTGCCCCCTCCCACGTATATAAAGGGGGGAGGGAGGAGGAGGCCGGCCAAGAGGAGGCGAGCCCAAGGGGGGGAGTCCTACTCCAAGTAGGATTCGCCCCCCTCCTTCCTACTTCCACAAGGAGAAGGGGGAAAGAGGAGGAGGAGAGAAAGGAAAGGGGGGCGGCCCCCCAACCCCTAGTCCAATTTGGTTTGGGCTTGGGTGGGGGGCGCCTCCCTGGCTGCTGCCTCCTCTCTTCCACTAGGGCCCATGAAGGCCCATTAACCCCCCGGGGGTTCCGGTAACCCCCCGTACTCCGGTAAATACCCGATACACCTCGGAACCATTCCGGTGTCCGAATATAGTCATCCAATATATCAATCTTTATGTCTCGACCATTTAGAGACTCCTCGTCATGTCCGTGATCTCATCCGGGACTCCGAACTACCTTCGGTACATCAAAACACATGAACTCATAATACGGATCGTCATCGAACGTTAAGCATGCGGACCCTACGGGTTCGAGAACTATGTAGACATGACCGAGACTCATCTCCGGTCAATAACCAATAGCGGAACCTGGATGCTCATATTGGCTCCTACATATTCTTCGAAGATCTTTATCGGTCAAACCGCATAACAACATACGTTGTTCCCTTTGTCATCGGTATGTTACTTGCCAGGGATTAGATCGTAGGTATCATCATACCTAGTTCAGTCTCGTTACCGGCAAGTCTCTTTACTCGTTTCGTAATGCATCATCCTATAACTAACTGATTAGTCATATTGCTTGCAAGGCTTACAGTGATGTGCATTACCGAGAGGGCCCAGAGATACCTCTCCGACAATCGGAGTGACAAATCCTAATCTCGATCTATGCCAAGTCAACAAACACCATCAGAGACACCTGTAGAGCATCTTTATAATCACCCAGTTACGTTGTGACGTTTGATAGCACACAAAGTGTTCCTCCGGTATTCGGGAGTTGCGTAATCTCATAGTCGTAGGAACATGTATAAGTCATGAAGAAAGCAATAGCAATAAACTAAACAATCATAGTGCTAAGCTAACGGATGGGTCAAGTCAATCACATCATTCTCTAAAGATGTGATCCCGTTCATCAAATGACAACACATGTCTATGGCTAGGAAACTTAACCATCTTTGATTAACGAGCTAGTCAAGTAGAGGCAGACTAGTGACACTTTGTTTGTCTATGTACTCACACATGTACTAAGTTTTCGGTTAATACAATTCTAGCATGAATAATAAACATTTATCATGATATAAGGAAATATAAATAACAACTTTATTATTGCCTCTATGGCATATTTTCTTCAGAAATATGAGTCTAAAGGGATTTATTCATCTAAATCTCTATATGCTATTATTAATTTTATAGAGGTTCAACTTGTTTATTTACCTGTTGTCTGAAGTGTCAGATTACTGCCTAGAATTCAAGGTTTCTTGTGGCTTTTTTCACAGAATAAGATTATGACTTGTGATAATCTTAGGAAGCGTGGAATAGCCAAGCCTCTAGAATGTGTTCATTGTAAAGAAGTGAAAACAGTTTATCATATGTTCTTTCAGTGTATTGTAGCTAGAGTGGTTTGGTCAGAGATTGAACTGGTGTTCCATACCTCAGTTAATGATTTTGAGTCAATTGTTAAGAATTGGCTTTGCAACAAAAGATTCTTACACTTGAATGTAGTGAGTTATGCAGTCTTGTGGGGACCATGGAACTTCAGAAATTCGATAGTCTTAATAGATGTTCCTGGGTGTCTGTGAAACGGTTCTTGGGTTTGGTTTTTCACTACCTAAGAGATTGGACCAAGCTGTTTCAAGATCTCTAGTGGGGTCTGATGCAAGAGTTTTAAAGCTTGATTTCAAAACACTTGAAGGACCCTCTAACACTGGAACCGAGCTGAAGGACTATCGCAAATGGCTTGGAGACGCTTAATGGAAGACAACAATGAATGATGTTGTGCATGGGGGAGAGCAACACTGGAGTAACAAAAGCTATATCCTCAGGAAGCTGACAACATACATGTGGTGCTCTCCGACTGGTGATTCTCTCCTGAGGTCGATGTGATGGCCTGATTTATCCTCTTTTCACCTGTTAGTTTTGAAGGAAATATGCCCTAGAGGCAATAATAAAGTTATTATTTATTTCCTCATATCATGATAAATGTTTATTATTCATGCTAGAATTATAATAACCGGAAACTTAGTACATGTGTGAATACATAGACAAACAGAGTATCACTAGTATGCCTCTACTTGACTAGCTCGTTAATTAAAGATGATTATGTTTCCTAACATAGACATGAGTTGTCATTTGATTAACGGGATCACATCATTAGGAGAATGATGTGATTGACTTGACCCATTCCGTTAGCTTAGCACTTGATTGTTTAGTTATGTTGTTATTGCTTTCTTCATGACTTATATATGTTCCTATGAATATGAGATTATGCAACTCCCGTTTACCGGAGGAATACTTTGTGTTCTACCAAACGTCACAACGTAACTGGGTGATTATAAAGGTGCTCTACAGGTGTCTCCGAAGGTACTTGTTGAGTTGGCGTATTTCGAGATTAGGATTTGTCACTCCGATTGTTGGAGAGGTATCTCTGGGCCCACTCGGTAATACACATCACTATAAGCCTTACAAGAATTGTAACTAATGAGTTAGTTACGGAATGATGTATTACGGAACGAGTAAAGAGACTTGCCAGTAACGAGACTGAACTAGGTATTGAGATACCGACGATCGAATCTCGGGCAAGTAACATACCGACGACAAAGGGAACAACGTATGTTGTTATGCGGTTTGACCGATAAAGATCTTCGTAGAATATGTGGGAGCCAATATGAGCATCCAGGTTCCGCTATTGGTTATTGACTGGAGACATGTCTCGGTCATGTCTACATAGTTCTCGAACCCGTAGGGTCCGCACGCTTAAAGTTCGGTGACGATCGGTATTATGAGTTTTTGTGTACCGAAGGTAGTTCAGAGTCCCGGATATGATCACGGACATGACGAGGAGTCTCGAAATGGTTGATACGTAAAGATCGATATATTGGACGACTATGTTCGGACACCGGAAAGGTTCCGGAAGGTTTCAGACATATACCGGAGTACCGGGGGGTTACCGGAACCCCCCAGGGAGTTGATTGGGCCTCATGGGCCCTATTGGGAGAAGAGGCGCCCCCTTTCCTTCTCTTCCTTTCTCCCTTCCTTCTCCCCTCCTACTCCAACTAGGAAAAGAGGGAGTCCTACTCCCGATGGGAGTTGGACTCCCCCCTTGGCGCGCCCTCCTCCTGGCCGGTCGCCTCCCCCTAGCTCCTTTATATACGGGGGCAGGGGGGCACCCCATAGACACACAAGTTGATCTGTTGATCTCTCCCAACCGTGTGCGGTGCCCCCTCCACCATGATCCACCTCGATCATATCGTAGCGGCGCTTAGGCGAAGCCCTGCGTCGGTAGCATCATCATCACCGTCATCACGCTGTCGTGCTGACGAAACTCTCCTGCGAAGCTTTGCTGGATCGGAGCTCGCGGGACGTCATCGAGTTGAACGTGTGCTAAACTTGGAGGTGCCGTGCGTTCGGTACTTGGATCGGTCGGATCGTGAAGACGTACAACTACATCAACCGCGTTGTGCTAACTCTTCCGCTTTCGGTCTACGAGGGTACGTGGACACACTCTCCCCTCTCGTTGCTATGCATCACCATGATCCTGTGTGTGCGTAGGAACTTTTTTGAAATTACTACGTTCCCCAACAAGTTTGATGTTCCAGTCTGTAATAAAAAGATAGTAGAGAACTAGTTCCTAGTTGAGGGTGGTTGAGCTGCTCTGGGAGTCTTTCTTATTTGTCGTTGGTGTTGTCCTTATGACGGAGAATCTACCCT
This sequence comes from Triticum aestivum, assembly GCF_018294505.1. NCBI lineage: Eukaryota > Viridiplantae > Streptophyta > Magnoliopsida > Poales > Poaceae > Triticum > Triticum aestivum. The sequence goes on along the minus strand of NC_057799.1, from coordinate 426,206,003 downwards.
GTAGAACTTGTGGTTTCTTTCTATATGAAATGGATCCGGGGGTGTGGCCCCTGATCATAAAATAAAAGCTCTAAAGGTATCTCTGACGCCACCTTTAAAACAGACAGTATATTTATTCGCGGACTAGTCTGAAGTCATCCATGGACCCGAATACAAGATTCGATCACCCAACCCTTTCTTCAAAATGCCTGCCCCTATTTTTTTTCAAAATCAGCAGCATCCAGAATAAAAGTATAAAATCTTTAAGGAGTGAAAATATTCAAATGCGGCACTAGATCAAATGTAAATATTACAATCCAACTAAGTTTTAAAATAATTATTCAAACTTGAATTCAACTTGCGCATATGTTCTAATTCTCCCCCAAACTTGAAATAGAATAGTTCAAACTTGAGTATACGCTAAATCAGATCTTCCTTTAGCTGCTTTCCTCGGTGTCGAATCTATTGATGCATTTGGGAAAACTTCTCAAACATGGCCAGATTCTAATGTGAAAATTGGATAGGATCACAAATATTATCAAATTCTAGACCTTCGGCGACATCTTCACCCTCATCCTCCATGATCATATTGTGCATGATCACACAACATGTCATCATCTCCCTCAAGGTCTTCAGATCCCGTATTTTTGTAGGTCCTCGAACAACTACAAAGCGGGCTTGGAGCATTCAAGATGTCCTCTCCACATCCTTTCTAGCACCTTCTTTGCTTTTGGGCTAAGTGAGTTGTTTACTCACCAACTGGGTCAGGGATAGTCTTGACGAAGGCTGCCCGGGGAGGATAGACACCTTCAACCAGATAGTACACCATGTTGTAGTCATGATAATTAATGATATAGTTGAACGAGGGAGCTTCTTATTCACTCAATCTAGCAAAAAATGGAGACCACTGCAACACATTGATATCATTGTGAGACCCGGGCATGCCAAAGAAAGTGTGTCAAATCCAAATATTTTTTGAAGCAACTAATTTACAAATGATGGTGGGCTTCTTAACATGGTCCTAATATTGCCATTGTAGAGCTATGGCCAGTTGTTCCATCTCTAGTGCATGCAATCAAGAGATCTGGGCATACCTTGTCATCCTCTTGCTTTCAAGAGTGCCATGGGCATTTCGGTGTCTAGTTGGTTTTCTCACAAGTACAGAGAACCAAACACCCCGACCGCCGCAGTAGCAAATCCAACTATCGTATATGTGCATGTGCTCTCAGACATCTGAAGGTAATCGTGCCACGAATCTTCGGTCGTGCCATATGCAAGCATCCGCAATGCAGCCTACACTTCTGGTAGTCAGAGAATCCAATTCTTTCTACGACATCCTTCTTTAAGATGAAGTAGTCATCGTATGCCCGGACGCCATTGTAGAGGCGGTCGAACATTTTCTGAATGTGCCAACAAAAATTGTCCGCGAATACGACATCGGGGGCAAAGTAGTCGTCCATCGCCATCAAATTCCCTCGTGCCCTATTCCAATTCAGCACTAGATGACCCTTAATCGATCACTTGAAGTTGAGAACATGCTATTCCGCACTCTACATCTGCAAGGACCATCTGCATCATCGCCGTTTCATCCGCATACTCCTCCTCATCGGACAACTCAACGGAGTTGTCGTAGATGTACTCCATGTCCAAATCCATTGGTTCAAAGAAGAAGAAAAAATATTTCAAAAATTTAGCACGAACATTTCGCCAAGCACTTACCTGGCATGATGACCCCCACGGACGGCATCCGCAGGGGCGAATGGTACCTGTGCGACGGACAGGCGAGAGGTGCAACGGCAGCGTAGGCAAAGCGGCATGGCGGCCGTGTGGAGCAGCGGATGTCCAACAAGACCTTGACGGGCGGGCGGGTGGTACAACGGCAACGGTGTCCAGGAAGGAAACGGGTGCAGAGTAAGGGGGAAGGGACAAAAACACGGGTTTGGGTGAGGTTTTTTGTGGGTCGGGGGTGTCGAAGTCCTACGTGGCAGAGGTCTGGACACCCTGCAAAACTCCCGCAACTTTGCATCCTGTTTCTGGGATTTTGGACAGCCGGACGAGTCCAAGAACGTGTACGGAACGATGTTGGGTGACAAACTGCGTCCAGCGTGTATGGTCTGAATGTTTGCGGGTGATTTGAGGGAGATGTCCAAAGCTCTGCCAATAAAAAGGAAGCTCAAAAGATTTGTCGTATTGACAGTAGCATTCTCCGAGCAATAGAATGTAGCACTAGATTAATCTTGGAAATATGACTTGCTCATGTCACTGCTAATTAGACGATCCATTCACCTCTCAAAGTATTTTTGGAGAGAAAAATCTGGAGTCTTTGTCTCTCTGAATGAATGTCATTGCAATTGGAATTGGAATTGGAATTGACCGTAGTGCTGCTTTGACTCAAAGGGGTGCGGCCGTGCGGGTAAGTACAACTCTACGCACGCACGCACTCGGCACGGGACTTTGCACTGTCAGAAAGTACGTCTCAGCCCGTCGACGCCGCAGCGTGCATCGGAGCGGAGCATCGACGAGCTGGCGAAAACGCGACGGACGCCGTGCTTGCTTGGACTGGGGGTTGACCCGGCGCTGCGCGGGTGGGCAACCTGTCCCGTCCCCCGGGACGCTCACGCTTTGGGCGGCGTTGAATTCTTTATCCCGCCCATGCCTCCTTCGCCCAGCGCCCCGCCCCGCCCCGCCCTTCCCGTGCCGCCGGCCGCACGCCCCGCACCTATATATACTTCCCAGCGCGCCGGCAGATGCAAGCGCCGCACGCCGATCGAAAACTCAGACGCTCACACACTCACTCAGCAAGAACGCAGCGCCGGCGACGTACCGGCCTACCGGAAAGCGGAGTCTCCACGACGGACCCCGTGCGCGCGCAGGGCGGCCCGGGAGGCGGAGGCGCCGACATGGGCCGGATCCCGTGCTGCGAGAAGGACAACGTGAAGCGCGGGCAGTGGACGCCCGAGGAGGACAACAAGCTGCTCTCCTACATCACGCAGCACGGCACGCGCAACTGGCGCCTCATCCCCAAGAACGCCGGTGAGTCCCCGGCGCCAGCAGACGCTCTGGTTACGTCGAAGGAACGTGCGTTGCTGTTGTTCGCTGGCGCTGAACGAGGTTGCACCCGTGACAGGGCTGCAGCGGTGCGGGAAGAGCTGCCGCCTGCGGTGGACCAACTACCTGCGGCCCGACCTCAAGCACGGCGAGTTCACTGACGCCGAGGAGCAGACCATCATCAAGCTGCACTCCGTCGTCGGCAACAGGTACCAGAGATGATCCACGTCGTCTCGTTCTGAGATAGCTGCATCGCTCTGGAGTTTTGCTGATCAATGCGTTGGCGTTGGGGTGCAGGTGGTCGGTGATCGCGGCCCAGCTGCCGGGGCGGACGGACAACGACGTCAAGAACCACTGGAACACCAAGCTCAAGAAGAAGCTGTCCGGGATGGGCATCGATCCCGTCACGCACAAGTCCTTCTCGCACCTCATGGCCGAGATCGCCACCACGCTCGCCCCGCCGCAGGTGGCGCACCTCGCCGAGGCCGCCCTCGGGTGCTTCAAGGACGAGATGCTCCACCTCCTCACCAAGAAGCGCCCCACCGACTTCCCCTCGCCCGCCATGCCCGACATGGCGGCGGGCGCCAGCGCGGGCATGGCCATGGGCTCGGGCGCGCACATCGCGCCCTGCTTCGCCGCGCCGCCACAAGCCGACGACACCATCGAGCGCATCAAGATGGGCCTGTCCCGCGCCATCATGAGCGAGCCCGCCGCTCCCGCGGCCGACAAGCCGTGGCCATCGGGCGACATGTCCGAGGGGCTGGCCGGCATGTACGCCGCGTTCAACCCCGCGCAGGCGACGGAGTTCCGGTACGAAGGGACGGCGTCGGGGTACGTCCTTGGGGGCGACGGCGACCAGGGCACGTCGATGTGGAGCCACCACAGCATGTACAGCGGGAGCTCCGGCACCGAGGGGGGCAGGCCGGCATTGCAGGAAAAGGGCAACGACAGTGTCGGCAGCAGCGGCGGCGACGAGGAGGCGGAAGACGGCAAGGAGGGAGGGAAGGGAGCCTCCGACATGTCGGGGCTGTTTGGATCCGATTGCGTACTCTGGGACTTGCCCGACGAGCTGACGAATCACATGTGTGACTAAATTCACACGGCGAGCTTAGCTAGCATCATCGATGAACGTCAGTTCGCCGGAGAAAAGAAAGCCTAGAGCCAAACGATTTTAGAAGCACATAAATTTCTGACAGTGCCTGAGAAGAGCTAGAATAAACAGGGAAACTGGAAAATGGCGTCCCTTCTTCTTTTTTTTCTGCGTGCAGAACTGTTAAGTGTACATTGCTCTGCCGCTGGCCATGCTATTTTTTGGGGGTCCTGTGCTTCAGTCAAAACGACTTCAATTCAAACAGATTTGGTAGCATGTCAATGAAGCTGTCTGACCGTAACATGTCAATGTTTTAGTAAAACCGCACAACTTTTTTGAAATGAAGCTGACGCGCTGTAATTTAAATATTTATTCGTTGGTATAAAATTTTTTTTAAAGATCTGCTGGGCACCAATCCGTGCTACACTTTTAGGGCTCCTTTGAGTTGCTTGATTCTAGAAATGTAGAAATAAGAAAACATAGACATAGGATATGAATGCATGCGCAAAACAAATGATTGGTGAACACGGAGATTGTTAAAGGTTTCTATTAACTGAATTGGGGAGCCCTTTTTTTCTTAGAATAGCACGGAAATTCTGCCTTTTTCGTGGGGAATTTTTTCGAGTTGGGTGTACGATTCACAAGAATGGGAAAACACAAAAATCCAAATAAACATGGTTAAATTAAAGTCAAACCACACAAAAATGCATGTTTAGATTGTTATTATGCCACTAAGGATGTTAGTCTCACTCGTGGATAGGAATTTGAAAAGGATGTCCAGGTGGATATTAGAATTGATGTGTTTTCCTTTGAAATTGAGATAAAAAAATTCCTTCATTTTCCCTTTGCATGTTTCTTTTGAACCAAATGCATGGATAGTACTAGCGTAGAACAAAAAAATCCTACGTTTTTCCTCCCCTTCTCCTTTGAACGAGAGAGGCACTTTTAAGATGAACACTATTGAAAAAGGTTTATATGTGGACTCAAATCCGTGGCGGGTGATGTCTGGCACCTCCCACAACTATTTTGGAAAAGTTCCAGCGGCCGGTGGGAAAAAACACTGGCCACTGCTAATGGCTCGACTGTGGCGGGCACAGTTTCTCACCCGCTACTCCTAAGTTTTCACAGAATTAACCGTGGGACAGAAAACGTTGTGACACATTTAACTTAGAAGACAAAGTCTTAACCCGATTCTTCTTGAGCTAGAGTCACTTGGACTTCACCCAATCACTCATGGTAGATCTTCGACGCAGATCTCTGGGACCTTCATAGACTTGTTCTTCAGTAGTTCCGCAATAACTCTCAGACACTCTGAACAAACACTTATCCGTCTAGTGGATGCATAGTCCACAAGAGTAACATGTTAAGTTAAGCTTCGATTAGTTCTTCATTGATGCTCAACCACTTAGTAGTTTTAGGCTATGTTTCCTTTTTCCTTAGGATTTTCTCAATCACTTTCGGGAGGATGGGTTGCTCTCACAAACTCTTGTCAATTCTCTCACGGAGCAGCCAACCAGCTCAAGTTGAAGTGGGTGGGTGTTTATAGCGTGAGCAATCCCGAGGTGTGAAATGGGCAATAAGGGCACTAGTCACAGTCAACATATGGCGTAACGACCGAACTTCAAACACGACCTAATTTGGAGAGCAAGTCAAGTCGACTCACTGCGCATGATTCTTCTTCAAAGTTTCGAAGAACATCTTCTCATACTCAGAGAGAAAAACACATCATATGAATAGATTTCTAAGTCTTCACCTGAAGAGATAGGTTTCGATTGATCATACATCAAAGACCTAAATCTCAACATTCATTTAGACCCCTCTTAATAGTACGGTTCGCTCTATGAGTCAAATAGAAGAAAATAAAACCAGGAAACAAAAGTCTTCACTACCCTTCATAATCCTCGTTGTGTGTCATAACAATTTTTAGGGGTAATGACTCTCGTGTTAAACCAAAATCCTCAAGGGGCTTTCACCCGTGTATACTCGCAACACATTAGTCTGTTAACTGTTTTATCATTAATTATCCAAAAACCCTTTAGGGGCACTAGACGCACTTACAAAAATTGATCTTGAAAACATGTGAACATGAGACAACATCTCGTGGTATGGAGAAAAAGTCTTATATTATCTTGTTAGAAGATCATATATTGGTTAAAAAAAGACAATTCTCTTTTACCACACAAAGTTTCATGGTATCGCCTTTGTTTAGAGGATTCTATGTCTAATTGTTCAAAAGTCTAATTGAACGTAGCAAATTCTAGGAACATGATAAGAGCATATCCAACACGTGATGTAACAATTGGTGCCCAAAAATGATATTAAAGCAGAATAGATAAGTTTTTTGTACCAGAAAAGTTTCTACCGCAACAAATGATGTAGAAGTGATGCCCGAGAAAATTCAGCAGTAGCACAACAATAAATTCATCGGTAGCACATCCCCCCCCCCCTAATTGACCCCCTCCGACCATCCTCACTGATCTCTTCCCCTTTACCAATCTATCTATCCCTCCCTCACCGGATCGAGCCTTGCTTCCGCGACCTCGACCCCAAAGGCAATAGCACGAGGCAGAGGATGGAGCAAACGACAACACCGACAACATGCAACAACAAGGAGCTGAGCACCACAACCTCAACCCAGAGGTGCGCGGTGTCGGCCGAATCGAATGTGACGACAACGAATCGCCGCCCACGTGCTCCACTCTATGTAGCGAGCTTGACCACCCAGAGGTGATAGCAGGCATTAGAGGATAAAAGCAAACAACAACATCGCCAATATGCAACAGCAGGGAACCGAGCACGACGACCTCGAGCCAGAGGCACGCGGTGCCGCCCGGATCAAACGCAATGACCATGAATCACATCCACGTGCTCCACTCTAACCCCGCCACCCCCTGTGTTCCTCTCTGCGCAACGACCTCGCGTAGAGGTGATAGCAACTATTAGAGCATAAAGCAAACATCAGCACTGCCACACACGCACCAACAAGGAACCGAGCACCGTAACCTCGACCCAGAGGCGGGCGGTGCCGGTCGGATCGAACACGATGACCATGAATCGTAGCCCACGTGCTCCATTGTGACCCTGCCGCCCCTCGTGCTCTCCTCTTCGCGGCTGGATCCAACACAAATAACAGTGGGATCAACTCATCCCTGTCGACTCAGGATGGGGTGGTGTGGCACGTTGGAGTCCTCGTGACGGTGAGCACACGCTTGAGCTCGGTGAGCTGGTCAGAGAAGGCGGAGGTGGAGAGGACGAGGATGGATGACGCTTGAGGGAGAAGGCTGAAGAAGGTGGAGAATAAGCCAAAGGGGAGTAAGGGGTCGTGGTGGTGGTTGGGGGCTGGCATTCGACCGGCGGCGGGAGATGAAGCGTGCACATTGGAGTTCTATTCCGTGGCGAATGACGATCGCGGGAAGGCGGCAGGCAGGCAACGGAAAACTTTAGTGTGACAGTTGGGAGTGTCTGTATTTGGTTTTTTATGCAGGTACATGTGCAGTAGGGGGCAATTTTTTTTAAACATCAGACACAAACGCTCATATATACGCGCATATACTCACCCTATGAATGCACACACGCATATCACCGGAAATCCTGAATTAAATTCAGGATAAATGCGAGCAGCAGGAGTGGAACCCTGGTGGACACTGTCCACCGAACCATCCAACCACAGGTTGGTTCGCAACACATGGCAAATTTTGACACGTGATAAGATGAAAGATCGTGGATGTCGCCTAGAGGGGGGGTGAATAGGCGCTTTAAAATAATTACGGTTTAGGCTTGAACAAATGCGGAATAAACCTAACGGTTAATTTGACAAGCACAAAACCTACAACAACTAGGCTCACCTATGTGTACCAACAACTTATGCTAAGCAAGATAAACAACTAAGTGATAGCAAGATATATGACAAGAAACAATATGGCTATCACAAAGTAAAGTGCGTAAGTAAAGGGTTCGGTTAAGAGAGAACCGAGGCACGCGGAGACGACGATGTATCCCGAAGTTCACACCCTTGCGGATGCTAATCTCCGTTTGGAGCGGTGTGGAGGCACAATGCTCCCCAAGAAGCCACTAGGGCCACCGTAATCTCCTCACGCCCTCGCACAATGCAAGATGCCGTGATTCCACTAAGGGACCCTTGAGGGCGGTCACCGAACCCGTACAAATGGCAACCCTTGGGGCGGTCACCGAACCCGTACACTTTGGCAACCCTTGGGGGCGGTCACCGGTACCCGTCAAATTGCTCGGGGCGATCTCCACAACCTAATTGGAGACCCCGACGCTTGCCCGGAGCTTTACACCACAATGATTGAGCTCCGAACACCACCAACCGTCTAGGGCGCCCAAGCACCCAAGAGGAACAAGCTCAAGGGCACCAAGCACCCAAGAGTAATAAGCTTCTCAACTTGTAACTTCCACGTATCACCGTGGAGAACTCAAACCGATGCACCAAATGCAATGGCAAGGGCACACGAAGTGCCCAAGTCCTTCTCTCTCAAATCCCACCGAAGCAACTAATGCTAGGGAGGAAAATGAGAGAAAGAACAAGAAGGAGGACACCAAGAACTCCAAGATCTAAATCCAATGGGTTCCCCTCACATAGAGGAGAAAGTGATTGGTGAAAATGTGGATCTAGATCTTCTCTCTTTCCCCTCAAAAACTAGCAAGAATCCATGGAGGGATTGAGAGTTAGCAAGCTCGAAGAAGGTCAACAATGGGGGAAGAACACGAGCTCAAGAGATAAAGTAGAATGGGGAAGAAGACCCCCTTATATAGTGGGGGAACAATCCAACCGTTACCCCCACTTCAGCCCCGCAGAGAGCGGTACTACCGCTTGCCCCTATAAGCGGTACTACCGCTCCCCCTCACGGTACTGCCGCTGGGCCCAGAGCGGTACTACCGCGGTGGCAGGGCGGTACTACCGCATACGAGCGGTACAACGGCCCCCACTGCCGTGGCTAGTACCGTAAAACCCGACACGAAAAAAGACCCCTCGAATCGATGCGGTACTAGCACGAGACCGCAGCGGTACTACGGCTGGGGGCTACCAGCGGTACTACCGCTCAGGAGCGGTACTACTGCTCTAGAGCGGTACTACTGCTCTAGAGCGGTACTACCGCTTGTAGCACCCAAGCGGTACTACCGCTCCGGCCCGCGGTACTACCGCTAGGAAACCAAAACTGCCATAACTTCTGCATATGAGCTCCGAATTGAGCAAACTCAAGCTTGTTGGATAGAGGGAGACGAGTAGCATCAAAACAGCTAGTAAGAAGAGGCAGGGGAGGTATGCCAACAAATAGAGGAGTGAAACCTCCAACCGAGAAGAACCGGCATAACCTCCAACATTGAAAACATCATAGAAGATGCGAGTGAACTCCGTTTTCGATGAACTCGAGCTTGTCATCAAGATGACCATAAGCTCCAAAACTCACAAAGAGAAGAACCAAACAAGAACCAATAAAGATGATGCAATGATGCAATGGTTTGAGCTCTCTATGAACGATACGATCAAGCTACTCATCGAGAGCCCCCCTTGATAGTACGGCAATCGATCCTATAACCTGGTCTCCCAACTACCATAATGAGACCGGTAAAATAGAAAACCTATCAAGAGCAAACCTTTGCCTTGCATATGGTCCACTCGAGCTAGATGATGACGATCTTGACTCCCTCAAGTTGGACCACCTTTCTTGGTTGCGTTGGCTCGATGAAGACTAGTTGATTGCTCCCCCATGCTCCACTATGGGTGAGCCACTCTTCCGCACATCTTCACAAGTCCATTGTCACCACAATGGACGGCAAGCTTCAAGCATTTGATCTCTTTATGATGCTTCACTTGAACTTGCACACCGCAACATCTTCACAAGTTCATTGTCACCACAATGGACGGCAAGCTTCAAGCATTTGATCTCTTCATGATGCTTCACTTGAACTTGCACACCGCAACCTAACCCCACAAAGAACTCTCACGAAGATCATGGGTTAGTACACAAAGCGTAATTGACAATGCTTACCACACCATGGGATCGCTTGATCCCTCTTGGTACATCTTCTACGCTTTGTGAGTTGATCAAGTTGATTCACTCTTGACTTAGTCTTGATCAACCAACTCTCTTTATTTGGATGATGTCTTGAAGATATACATGAATGATCACACAATCTTCTTCTCCAAGACATGCTTGCAATAAGCTCAACTCTCACATGACCAATCTTTGGATAATTCCTTAATAACACCTTGGTCACCACATAAACTCCTTGAAACCAACACGTGAACTTCAAGAAATGCCTATGGACAAATCCTTCAAATATAACTCAAGACAACCATTAGTCTATAGATATTGTCATCAATTACCAAACCAAACATGGGGGCACCGCATGTTCTTTCATAAGATATGCCATCTGTTGAAGCACTATCTTTTAGCCTAAAATACCATAAAAACATTTTTTGTGCACGGCAGTTTTTTTTTTTATCATCTGTTGAAGATGCGCCAAGGAAACGTCGAGGAGGAAAGAAGAAGCACGAACAGTGCAAGGTAGCAAGCGTGGGCGTGGCAAAGAAGACGGGAGAGAAGGGCACGGAAGAGCAAGGAAGAAGAGTCGCACTTTAACGACCGTGACTGTGGCACATTCCTTGGATAAATTTTGGTCCCGAGGATCAATTGCTAGACTTTTTAACCCTCTGGGATGACCGAAATAACCATACCGCCCCTGGTTAATTTCCAGGTCTGCCCACAGGACAGGCCCCGCACCGCCGCGAACAGATCCTGGGATCTCTCCTCCCTCCGGCCCTCCTTCCTCGTCTCTCGTTTCCCTCTCTTTCAGTCCCTACCCCGACGCCCTCTCGACCTCGGTCAAGTCCGGCAGCCAGGGCGACAGCGGCGGCAAGGTATGCTCCGTTCCCCCCTTATATTTTCCTCTCAACGAGTTCCTTGATTGGTTGAATCCCTCGTCGAAACCCTAGATGAGAACTCGTTATTCGACATAGATGCCGTGAAAAAAAAAATTCTTAGCGTTTTTATTTCTAATTTAAGGAGACTATTTTTTTCCTGTGGTCAAATAATTTTTGTGGGGAAAACTGGACAAAATATATGAGAAAGTGAGCATATATCTCTGAACAGAGAGGTGCGCTTGAGCCTCCTGCTGCCCCAGCGCGTGCTCCTGCTGCGTGGCTGCCGTTCAGGTGCAAGCCATATATGCTTGTGGAAAAGAAACAGAGGGGTGGGGGTTAGATTTAAGTGACTATTTCATTTTGTATATCATTTTGTATAACACATGTCCGGAACTCATTGTTTGGCACATCAACTTCAGGGCATGTGGCACACCAATTTGGCCAAATAAATCATCAAAGTTGCACCAACTTCAGGGCAAATGATAAAAAGTCCTGTTTCACCGTCGCAATCCCACATGGCGGTAGCGGCGGCGCAGCTCCGTGGATCGTCCACGGTCGCTCGGAGGCATGGAGTCTTCAGAGTCCCCTCCTCCTGCCGGTGGCCACGTCACCCTTTCGCTGGTTCACTAAAGGTATTACCCCAATCCAGACAGTAAAGCCTATCCATGAGTAATTCATTCATACCCTGTTATATTTTCTTTGTGTTTTGATGACACTCTACTCATCTGAAGAACATGTTATTGTTGTTTTACAAGTTCTTCACCATTGACCACTAGAATATTTTGTTGTTGTGTAAAATACACCAGTTTTTCTGTGATTTTCATAAAGAAGAAATATTGAGTTTATGTACAGCCTGCCTGAAGCACTATGAGACAACACTGGCAGCTGCACTTGACAATTGGGTAGTAAGGGGAAGTTTTCCGTTTGCACGCATCTGGCAATTTGATCATTGATGGTGTTGTGCACGTTGTCCAAGGAAAATTATATCACAAAAAGGCGAGAAAATGGTTCTGCGGTTCTGGTTGGTGAATCTGCTTGTAGAAATTTGGAACAATAAACATTTGAATTCATGCTTCTGTAGTTTAAAGTGTTATTGTTCTTATACCAGTCGGAACATGCAGAGTTGAAGCTGTTGACAACTCCTGTGCTCTGATGTGCTAGCATGAACCAAATATATAATCACATGATCAAGCTATCCAATTTTTATAGAGTCAAGCGTTTAATCAGTGCATGTATTTCTGCCCTTATTGGGAGGACCTTGAGATGAAAACCTAAGCTGGTCTGATTGTTCTTTTGTAACTTATAAGGTGAATAATATAGGCCACATATCACCATTGGTAGTAAATGCATTTTGGTGGACACATGTGATGAGGAACACTAGATGAGAAGAAAGAAAACACATGCCAGATCTGTTTGGCTACTTCTAGATGCTTCCACTCTAGTGTAGTATTTCTTTCCTTTTCTTTTCTATCCTACCTACTGTTTTCTAGAGTCTTCTAGTTGTGAGTAGCTATGAGTAGAATGGTGAAACTTACATAATGTTTTCTAGAGTATTCCAGCTATAAGTAGAAGTATGTGAAGGCTTCCCAAAGCCCTATAAATAGAGGTCCTCGCCTCTACTTTGGAGGCAGACTATGTACCCCTACCTATAATAGAACTTGTTCTTATCTAAGATCTTGGAGTAGATCTTGTGCCCTAGGAGTTCTGGATTGAACTCTTGCTGCCCTATCAACCTACATTCGCCTCTAGAGCGATATCTAGCGCAGCACGTTGAAGCTGTTCCTTCAACACTTGTGCTGTACACATTGTAGCAGCAAGGTGGAGTTGCTCCTCCACAAACTTTGTGCTGCTTCAGGTGGTATCAGAGCCTCGTTGACCCATACTAGTTCTTGCTGTCCTCTTCGAGAGTAAGTTGCAGCAAGCAATGGAGCAATTGGAGAAGAGGATGGATGCTGCTGAACAACAAATGAAAGAGCTGCGTGAAGATCTTAATAGGAGATTTGTCCAGCTGGTTGAGATGATAAGAAAGGGTGTCCCCCTGCTACCAATGAAGGAGATTCATCTAAAGAAGAGGAAGATGTTCATCAAGGAAGGAGAGGTAATCTTGGAGCAAGACCGCCACGACAACATGTTGTTCAACGTGCTTCAAGAAGGCCAATTTATGTTGAGGCTTCTGAATGCCCTTGAAGAGCCAAATCTCTATGCATATCGGAGAGCACTCAACCCTACATATGCAAGAGATACATACAAGGTGAAAGCTGAGATCCCAAGTTTTAATGGAAATGTTGACATTGAAGGGTGCCTGGATTGGTTATATGAAGTGGAGACTTTCTTTGAGGTCATGGAGGTTCCGGAAGATCGTAGAGTTCCTTTGGTCGCATACAAACTGAAAGGAGGAGCCGGTGCATGGTGGCATCGCGTTCAAGAGGAGCGCATGCTCAGAGGAGAACCTCGTGTTAGAACTTGGCGACAAATGAAAGGCCTCTTGAAAGGGAGATTTTTGCCCGCTGATTATGACCAGATCCTATTTATCCAATTTCAAAATTGTGCTCAAGGAAATAGGACTGTTTCAGATTACACAGAGGAGTTTCTAAGGCTACAAGTGAGGTGCAACCTTGTTGAAACTGAAGAGCAACAAGTTGCAAGGTACATCAATGGTCTCAATGATGCTATTCAAGATCGATTGATGATGCAACAAATCTGGTCCGTTGATCAAGCACAAGCTCTAGCCTTAAAGGCGAGAGGTTTGTGAGGATGAGAAAGACAACTAAGGCTCCATATCCTCCATATCCTCATATCGAAGGCTCATCTAGGAGCCAACCTAATAGAGTGGAAGAAAAGACCACTCCATCAAAGACAAAACAGCCCATCCCGAAGCAAACTAGAGGCAAGGGTAAGGCAAATGAAGGCCCAAAGTGCTATAAATGTGGTAAAGAGGGACACATATCCAGCGGCTGCCCACTAAGGAAATTTGTTAACACGACTATCCATGATGGTGAAAGCGATGAGGAAGAATACGAATCTGAAGATGTAGACGGACAAGAGGTTTGTCAAGAAGAAGGTGAAGAGGTGGTATGTGTGATCCAGCGTGTCCTATGTTCCACACCACAACTCGATGACACACAACGGAAGAAAATATTTGAGAGCAAATGCACGGTGAATGGCAAGGTATGCAAACTAGTGATTGATAGTTGCAGCTGCGAGAATCTTATCTCCCAGAAGTTGGTGGACCATTTAAAGCTTGAAACCCATGATCATCCAAATCCCTACACTATTGGATGGATCAAGAAAGGAGTGAATATGAGGATCACCAAACAATGCAACCTGCCACTTTCTTTGGGTAAGCATTATCGCTCAAATGTGTTGTGTGATGTGGTTGACATGGATGCCAGCCATGTTCTTCTTGGGAGGCCTTGGCAATTTGATGTGGATACTACACACAAGGGCAAGGAAAATTCTTACTCTTTTTCATTTGGAACAAGAGAAGGATCATTATCTTACCAAACAAACCCGAAGGTAATACCTCTAAGGAGGAGGGGAAAACTATGTTAACTATCTCCCATACCTCTCATGAGTTTATGGAAGACTTGAAGGAGGCAGATTTGTGTGCTGCACTTGTTGTAAAGGGAGAAGAGCACCTGACTGTTGAAATTCCAGCAAAGGTACGTGGTTTATTGGCAGAATTTCAGAACATACTTGGGGAGCCACATGGCTTGCCACCGATGAGAGGAATTCAACATAGAATTGACTTAATTCCGGGAGCAAGTCTTCCTAATCTTCCACACTATCGAATGAGCCCAAAGGAGCATGATATATTGAAGGAGAAAGTGGAGGAATTGTTGCAAAAGGGGCACATTCGAGAAAGTATTAGCCCATGTGCTGTACCAGCCCTACTCGCGCCAAAGAAGGATGGATCTTGGCGCATGTGTACGGACAGTAGAGTCGTTAACAAGATCACCGTAAGGTATAGATTCCCTATTCCCCGTCTGGATGATATGTTGGATCAGCTTAGTGGAGCAAGAGTGTTCACAAAGCTAGATTTAAGAAGTGGATATCATCAAATCCGTATAAGACCCGGGGATGAATGGAAGACTGCCTTCAAGACAAAGGAAGGGTTGTTTGAATGGCTAGTCATGCCATTTGGACTCTCAAATGCACCAAGTACCTTTATGCACTTAATGAATCAAGTCCTTAGACCCTTCTTATCCCACTTTGTTGTGGTCTATTTCGATGACATCTTGATCTATAGCAAGGATGAGGATGAACACTTTGATCACATTCGGAAGGTGCTAGAAGTACTAAGGGAAAATGAGCTCTACGTCAACTTGAAGAAATGTGTTTTCCTGCAAACACAACTTCTTTTCCTAGGATTCGTCATAACATGTGACGGCATTCGTGTTGATGATTCTAAGGTTGAAGCAATCCGAGAATGGCCAACTCCTAAAACCATTTCTGAGGTAAGAAGCTTTCATGGCCTTGCAACTTTCTATAGGCGATTTGTTAAGAATTTCAGCACTATCATGGCACCAATTACCGAGTGTTTGAAGAAAGGAAAGTTCCAATGGGCAGAAGCAGCTGAAGCTAGCTTCAATGAGATTAAACAAAAGCTATCACAAGCTCCTGTCTTGGTACTACTTGATTTCAACAAGACTTTTGAGTTGGAGTGTGATGCAAGTGGAGTAGGCATTGGAGCTGTCCTATCTCAAGAAAGGAAGCCCATTGCTTTCTTTAGTGAGAAGTTAAGTGAAGCTAGACAGAAATGGAGTACCTATCAGCAAGAATTATACGCCGTTTTCAGAGCATTGAAAACTTGGGAAGTCTATTTGCTGCCTAAAGAGTTCATTGTTTATAGCGACCATCAATCCTTGAAGCATTTTAGAAATCAAAAGCATGTTGACCGCATGCTAGCAAGATGGGCAGCATATCTTGAGAGGTTTAACTATCTCATCGTGCATAAATCTGGAATAACTAACAGAGTGGCCGATGCTTTGAGTCGTCGTGCATGCCTCTTGACTTCTTTTGAAGCTGAACTTCCGGGCATGGGTCAAATAAAGGAGTTGTATGAGGGTGACGAAGACTTTGGCCATGTTTGGGTAAAGCACGCAAGGGGCCAACCATTAGGTGATGACTATTTGATGCAAGATGGATATCTCTTCAAAAATGATCGTTTGTGCATTCCAAGAAGTTCTCTACGTGACAAGCTGGTTAGAGAGCTCCATTCAAGTGATCTTAGTGGCCATGTTGGATGGGACAAGACTATCGCTAACCTGGAAGCTCGCTACTTTTGGCCACAACTAAAGAGAGATGCTGGAAAGTTCGTTCAACGGTGCCCCGTATGTCAGACCTGCAAAGGCCAAGTCCAGAACACAGGGTTATACATGCCTTTGCCTGTTCCTGTTGCTCCATGGAAGGACATTTCTATGGACTTCGTCTTGGGCTTGCCAAGAACAAGACGAGGAAGTGATGCTGTATTTGTGGTCGTGGATAGATTCTCTAAGATGGCTCATTTCATCCCATGCCGCAAGACAACGGATGCTCATCATGTGGCAAACCTATTCTTTAGAGAAGTGGTCAGACTTCATGGAGTTCCAAGGTCCATTGTCTCAGACCGTGATAGCAAGTTTCTTGCTGCATTTTGGCTCACTTTGTGGAAGCAATTCAACACTGAATTGAAATTTTCTAGCACTGCTCATCCACAAACAGATGGACAAACGGAAGTGGTGAATAAGTTTTTGGGTAATCTGATCCGTTGCATTTGTGGAGAAAGAAAGGGGCAATGGGATTTGGCTTTATCTCTTGCAGAGTTCTCCTACAATAACTCCAAGCATAGATCCACAGGAAGGAGCCCTTTTTCCATTGTCTACACTAAAGTTCCAACACATGCGGTGGACCTGGTGAAGCTGCCATCAAGGGGAAACTCAAAATCAGCATTGTCCTTTGCTGATAATTACACCAAGTTATTTGAAGAGATTCGCGGCGCTTTGGAAGCACAAAATCAGAAATATAAACAACTTGCTGATTGCAAAAAGAGGCCAAAATCATTCCAAGTCGGTGATAAGGTGATGGTCTACCTCCGAAAAGAGAGGCTGCCTTTAGGTGTTAAAGGAAAACTTAGGCAGCGAAGGTATGGGCCCTTCTCTATCATGAGGAAGATAAATGATAATGCTTATGTGATAGATCTTCCAAGTGACATGGGTATCTCCAACACTTTCAATGTTGCGGACTTGACTCTCTACCATCCAGAAGAAGCGCTCTATGAAGATAACTCGAGGGCGAGTTCCAAACAACCAGGGGAGAATGATGAGGAACACTAGATGAGAAGAAAGAAAACACATGCCAGATCTGTTTGGCTACTTCTAGATGCTTCCACTCTAGTGTAGTATTTCTTTCCTTTTCTTTTCTATCCTACCTACTGTTTTCTAGAGTCTTCTAGTTGTGAGTAGCTATGAGTAGAATGGTGAAACTTACATAATGTTTTCTAGAGTATTCCAGCTATAAGTAGAAGTATGTGAAGGCTTCCCAAAGCCCTATAAATAGAGGTCCTCGCCTCTACTTTGGAGGCAGACTATGTACCCCTACCTATAATAGAACTTGTTGTTCTTATCTAAGATCTTGGAGTAGATCTTGTGCCCTAGGAGTTCTGGATTGAACTCTTGCTGCCCTATCAACCTACATTCGCCTCTAGAGCGATATCTAGCGCAGCACGTTGAAGCTGTTCGTTCAACACTTGTGTTGTACACATTGTAGCAGCAAGGTGGAGTTGCTCCTCCACAAATTTTGTGCTGCTTCAACATGTCTTGAGATGCATTTTGGTGTTGTAATATTCTGCAAAAAGTTACATTATTTCCTGCAGCATCAAGCCATGCTCTTCCACAAGATTAGCTTGGGCATAATGATCAGAAGATTAGTTTCTTAGAGAAAATAATGTAAAACTCAAAAAAGGTTGACTTTACCTTTTAAACATATTTTGTTGCCTCAGCTTTCAGTTTCTACCAGTGGAGTGGGTGGGAAGCCGTTTGGTTTTGGTGCCAAAATTGCAACAAAATGTGCAAATGAGAACACTCGGGCTGAAGAGTTGAACTCGAGATCAGATCAAGCAGGCGAACTTGTAGAAGCAGTTGAAGACGTGACTCCCCAAAAGAGGAGTGCTAAAATCCATGATTTTTGTTTTGGGATTCCTTTCGGTAAGTAACTGTTTTTACAACAAAGGCAAAATCTTGTCATTTTTTTATTGAATAATCATGTGGGTGAATGTAAAATTCTGCCGCAGAAGTTTCCTGATGGGCGTGATTTTGCACATACCAGTTTCTTGTTTAGGAGAATTACTAGTATGTTGTAAATCGATTTTATTTTCGTCAACTTGTTAATGAAAGTGAAGCTGTAGGTCGTAACTGTTTGAAAGTAAAGATGAGCTTCTCACTGCATAATTACCCAAACTTACTGTTAGAGTGTTAATTGATCCTACAAGTTTCAGAAAAGCTACAATTTTCCTTATAGAGCAAAAATCCTTATGGATGTCAGATTGCCCTTGCTATATAGGTATGATAAATAATCCCAAACCAGTCGAAAATGAGATTGTCATGACTGCTTTCTTTTGCAGTCATAGTTAACGGTTTCATCAGGCTTGAATGGTATCCGGTAGATAGTAGCAATGAAAACATCGACTATTTTAGCTTGGATGTGTCTGCATAACAAATAATTTCGTTTGGTAGTGCAGGTGGTCTTTTGTTCTGCATGGGGCTTCTAGGCTACTTCTTCTCTAGGAGTACTGTAAGTCTTGTCCTAGGTGTTGCACCTGGGCTTGCTACGCTCCTTCTTGGTACCCTCAGTTTAAACTTCTGGAGGAGTGGAAGATCCAGCTTCCTGTTTATATTGGGCCAAGCAGGTGAGATAACATTCCATATTCTTGGTGTATTATATGTTTGCTTGTTCTGTATTACATGTTTGCTTATTGACATGTTCAATTTGTTCCGTTTTAGCAATTTCTGCTGTCCTTGCATGGAAGTATTCCCATGCATACTTACTGGTAACTACCGTGAACGTTCTGTTTTTATGGATCATTCCTTCCGTAACAGTGAGTTAATCATAGTTCTGTCTTGCAGACAAATAGAATTCTTCCTTGGGGCTTCTACGCTTCACTGAGGTACCTTACTGTTGATGTATAACCCCCTTCATGTTTCTTGTGGAAATTGAAGACCTTGATGTATTGTTACTCTTTCTTCAAAATGGTACAGCACTGCGATGGCTTGTTTCTATGCGTACGTGCTGCTTGCTGGAGGAAATCCACCGCCCAAGAAGTTGGCGCCGGCACCATCATCATAGAGCCAGGGAGCAGGCATACCTTTTTATCCTAGCTTAATTTGACATTTGTGCTCCATAAAATGCTGCGGCTACGAGCACAGAAGAGTCTGTCTTCTATATTTGTATATGTTTCCTAGTCTTAGGTTCGCTTGTGGCGAGCTCTTGGATTTTTGGCGGAACATCGAGCAAATAATACTGGCAGGATGGTTGTAACGATCCAGCCCTGATGAGCATTTTTTCTTTCGGCTACTTGAACATGATGAAGGATAACCAGTTACTTCTTGACGCACTTTTTTGGTGGATCACCTGACAACAACACGTTTGATATTCCACTGAACATATAGCCTTGATACGTAGAACGGACAGAATTTTGAACGATTTGGTCGTATATTCAGGCGATGATTCTTTTGGGTAGGCAAATAAGAGCCGAAGGCACCTGCTCCATTGCATCAGTGAAACAACAGTTCGGGAGTAGAGTTTTAACTGGATTTTTTTCCAGGTAATCATGAAGTTTTATTCCATGGCCATAGGGTTACAATCTCCTAATACAAGATCATGAATTTAAATGGGGGCTCATTGCAACCAACAGGCGGTGTTGTGAGCCGTACGAGCATAATTAGCGAGACAATGTGAAGTCCTATTATGGGATCTAGCTATCTCAACTGGTTTAAGCCCCCGTTCTACCATTTGATTCTTGATTTCCTTGACCAGATTACCCAATGGTGATTTGATGAGGGAAGCATCGACATATGAGAACTATCATTGGGTCCAACAGGGAGGCTAGACTATTGAAGGGCTAGCGACATAACTTTCATTATTGCTTGAATATCCGCTTCGATTGCATTGTTGCAACAGAACAGAAGCTAGAGTATAGAAGGGCTAGCGACATTTCTTTCATTATTGCTTGAATCGTCGCTTTGAGAGCATTGTTGCAATAGAACAGAAGCTGGCATGAAGCAAAAATAACCTCACCATTGTTGTTCCTTAAGATCATGCCTGTCGTGGAATTGTCACGACAGATGTCCTTAGTGTCAGGACTTAGTCGCGAGGCCAACGCATCTATGTGGTAGCTTGAGAGGGATTAGGCGGAATCGAGAGACGCAACACAAGACAAGAATTTAGACAGCTTCGGGCCCCGGGAAACATCATCCGGTAATAGCCCTACATGCTGTTTGTGATTAGGTCTCATTATGCTCATGAGAGAGTCGCCGGTAAGCCGGCTCTTTGTCTCTAGCCCTAGAGATTGTTTCTTCTTGCTTGTTTTTCTTTGGGGTGCCCTGCCCCTTCTTATATAAGTTAGAGGGGCGGGTTACATGCGGAGTCCTAGTCTATCTTTTCTTACAAGTTGAATACAAGTCCGGGTCTTGCTTCCTCGTAAAGGAAATATTCGTCATCCCTTTCTCCTTAAGCCAGCCCACCAGAGTATAAGCCAGCCTGCTGGGCCTTGGGTCTTGTCGTCCGTCTGATCCGCCCGCCGGGTCTCCAGTGAGTCACAATGTCCAGACGGGTTACCTGTGAATCGCCATGTTCGGGCGGATCATCAGTGAGTCGCCAAGCTCCAGCCAGGTCTCTGATGAGTCGCCAAGTCTGGCCGGGTCATACCGCGGGGTATATCCCCGACAATGCCCGCTCTTGCCGATCCATCACCTGAGGAGAAAGACCCATCCACCGATAAAGCCAACCAATCCGCTGGTTGCGATGTCCACGGGGGCGCCGGCGGAAGAACCTTCATACTCTGCACCTTAGCAATATCGTCAACCAGAGACTTGCCTTTGATTATTTGCTCAGTTATGAGATGTTATATATCGTGGACTGGGTTAAGGTAGCTACATAAGAAACTCATCAAAGCTTCCACGGTGGAATTTCCGAAGGTCCCAAATCCTCCCTATTAACATGATGATCCTATCTCGAATGCCACTTGAATGCAGTGCCAAAAAAAATTAACAACCATTCTTCGGTGTACAAAACTTGTTCCTTATTGGGTATAGGCCAGACTTCAGTCATTGAATCCCATAACATAGCTGCATTATCACATGTTACCAGCGCATGATATGTATCCTTGTTTGCCTTGCCGCACAGTGGGCATGTCGCGCGTCGAGCTAGGTGATGGCGACACTTACACAACATGGTAGCTAGTGCCCTGGAGACCACCTTCCATGCCACGACCACCATCCTATGGGGCACCGCCGCCTACCAGACCAAGTCACACAACTTCCGGTTACCATCAGGGCAAGAGCTAAAGGCTTCAGGCGAGAAAGAGTTTTCGTGTGCCTCCATCACAAGTTTATATGCACCGCGAACACTAAAGCACCCCTGGGGTCTGGCTCTACGCGAGGAAATCCTCCTACTGTCTAGGTGATGTACGGATTTGTCGGATAACCACCACGTCAGCAGGATAAAAGTGTTGGTTCAACAAGTTTGGAATCCAGGCACCGTTGTTATCCAAAAAATCTGAAACTCTATTGAGCCTACATTATCGCTTTGAGATTATAGGGCGGTACGACGGTCCCCTAGGAATCCATGGGTCTTGCGAGGTACGAATAGTTGTATTGTTCCCAACCCTCTAGATAAGGCATTTTTTCAGTAGTTGAAGACCATGTTCAATTCTTTTCCAAACAGCAAAGGCATTCCCAGTTGTCATTGGGAAAGTACCTCGCTTTTAATAAATATGAACAAAGGTTGTCACGGCTGATCTAGTAACTGTCACACTTGTTTGGACAAGAGAGCTTGGTTGGAGGCCCTCATGTCTCTGAAACCGTACCCTTATTTTTGTTTTGATAGAACAATCCTGTCCCAGGCAACCCATGCCAATTTCCTTCTTTCTTTCTCAACTTCCCACCAATACTGTCACATCATTCTAGTAAGATCATCGCAACAGAATATGGGAGCCTAAATACACTCATCAAAAAGGTATAGTTTGATAGATTGATTTGATAAGAATTTTCTTACTACATCCTACAGGATGCCATGTATCTTTCACTCCAATGCATAAGCCTTTTACTAAGCCTGTATTGTACATTTTATAACCTTCCTTTATGCATTCTGCCTTCTGGCACAGGCAGCCCAAGATACTTGGGGTCGGAAACTTCTTGACCAATCTCCCAAATCCATCATCACCTGAAGTCCTTTGTGGAAATCATTTCTCTCATGTTCATGGGCCACAAGTTTGTATTAATTGTCCCAACCCTGCCCTCCACGAGCAGCATTGCAGCCACTCCTATGCCATCCATGTCTAGGGCCTGGACAATTATCTTCCTACATCTCTTCCCCAGTGTAAACATGCCCCATCTTTGCCACAAACCTCATGTAAATGTGGAACATTCTCATACTTCACACAAAAGATCAACATCCCATCTCCCTTCGAGTGTATTCTAGCGAAACAAGCGAGCTCCTTGTTGACGTCAAGCAACATCTGAATGCGGGCAAACATACTTTTTTCGTGTTAACATGTACCAACTTCCCCACCTTCCTTGCAAGACTAGTCACCAAGTTAACATGCAACTAATCTAGTGTCACATCAACATTCCTTATAATGCCACCGTACTTTGCTAGTATCAATCCTAAAATCTAGAAGTCCTAGGGCTCCTCATACATGATGTGATACCGACAATCAGATTGCACCATGAAAAATAGGATGTCCTCCACAATCCCAAAGCAAACTACATCATAATTTGCGACGAGTTCTGAACAAATGACTTGGCAGTTAGAAGCCTTGCCAACACTATCCACTTTGCCCCACTAGGATTGTTCAAACATTTGGTCCTTGTGAACACTCTCAGTGCCTTTCTCCTTCAGATCAAAGACTCTGCAACACTCCAAAACGGGCTCAAGCATGGTGGTCGAAATGTTAGGCTCTTCCTTCCCCTTAGTAGACACCATCCAGTCTTCTGACGGTGGTACATCTCTTACGGACTCAATCCAATCTAGAACTCTAACCAAACCGCTCATCAAGGCCGGAAAGCTTGACCAACCAGCCTTGTGATCAACCCGAACTAAGTGCTCGTGGAGAACCAGTTATCACCGCGAGGAAAAAGCTTGAAAAGAGAAGCCCTCGTCGGACACAGAAAATGGTCGGCATAGTACCGAAACCCTAGAAACCTAGGCACCTCATATTCATGTTTGGGAGGGCATGGCACCTGAGGAATGGTTTGATTTTTGGTAAGGGAAAGGATATTATTGGGCGTCCTTCTCGTCCTGTCATTCCAATGTGAAGATGGAGATTAGCAACAAAGGTAAGGAGAGGGTGGATGGTTTAAAATTTACTAATGATGTGCTAGAGAATTTTGTGACTTGCACTACTAGGGAAATGCCTAGCAGTAGTGCTGGTTTTTGGGCTACCTGTAGCGCGGCGCTACTGCTATGGCGCTACAGCTAAAGGGTAGCAGTAGCGTTGGTTCACCCGTGCTACTACTATACGTACTTAGCAGTAGTGCTTTATTAAGAACGCGCTACTGGTAGTTACCAGCAGCGCTGCTCTACCCGCGCTACTACTATTATTACGTATTCTATTTCTTTTTTATTTTATATCATATTCATAGACCATTATACTGTTGGGATCTACGGTAGGGCGGGTCGACTACAAATAAAATTTTCCTACGCGCAGAACAACCAAGAACATGCTACGGGAGATGGATCACAGATCGTTACCACTAGACGCGCAGTGCCGTGCAGTGGAAGAAGAGTTGGGGTAGCACGTCCGCGTGGATCGTCTCCTCCTCGTCCGATCTCCCTCGAATAGTCGGTCGTCGGATCCCTCGTACAGGTTCGCCGGAGCGGCGCAAGTGCACCACCTCTAATGGTATCTACGTGTTCAGGAGGAACACCATGCGGCGGACTACTACGTCCGACCACACAGTCGGCAGCGAGTGGAGGTAGCTATTCACAACACATGCAAACCCTAGTGACAGCGCCGAAGCGATCAACCACATGAGTGTGCAGTACCCCCACTTTATATAGGCATCCGTCGTGGGCTCAACACTTGGGCCTCGCACGGATCCTAAAGCCCAATGTCTGTTCGGCTTGGATCTGGATCTGAGTAGGACCACTTCTGACTCGTGGAGTCAGACCGGGCCTCACAGGTTCCTTCCCTTAAGCGCGTGACCCCTTAGGTTCTCGTTCACTTGGTCGCGAGTCAGATCACATCCGACTCGGCTAGTCGGTAGCGGCCTCTAGCAAAGCGTGCCGACTCCAAGTGTCTGATGAAGCTGGTTAGGCGAACCCGTACATCACACTTCTGTTCCCTTTGCCACACGATATATGTTATCGGGCTCAAAGCGAGTCTGTCATCCTTGTGCTAGCCCGACCTCTTTCTCGTTCCAGTGACGCCAACCACAAACCGAATTATCTCATAATCCTAATCACATGGCCATGCTTATCTTGGTAGGATCACACGAGGGGCCCAGAGTATATCTCTCCTGATCGGAGGGGCAAATACCATCCTGCTCGACCATGTCTCGCAGCATGGGTCTGGACAAGCCTGAAACCTACCTTTGTAACTACCCAGTCACGGAGTAGCGTTTGGTTGGCCCAAAGCAAGTCTGTCACCATCTCGAGTACATGCGCCAGCTCAGGTCTTAGGACATAGAACGTATGTTGTACTAGAGACTCACATATGACATATCACTGCGTCTCATAGTTGGGTCTGTACGACTCGGACCTTATCTCAACTCGGATCCGACTACGTCGAATCCGACCAGATCCTTCCGAGTCCATATTATCTGGTTAGCATCCAATGCTCCATGGCTAGTGAGACCAAGCCATCGACCGCGTCATATGCTAGTCTAGTCGGCTGCGCGTCCACATAGCCCTTTTGACTAGGGACCTTTTAGGACAGTCATCATACAATGCATAGTCCCACAAACAAGTCACATACTTGTTGATACACATCATTGATAATGTCCAAGGACTATCTTTATTCATAAACACATAGGAAATATCATCATACATGATTTCCTCTAGGGCATATCTCCACAATATACAATTTTTCATACAATAGCAATTTAGATATTGTTATTACATCATAATGAGTTATTACATCAATGGGTGAAAGAACCGCGGATTAGTTTCAAGTGGATGACCATCCACTTATCATATAATAACTCATCATCATCATCATCACAATATCATTAACAACTTATCATCATAATACATCATTGTCATACAACAACTCCTCCTCATCATCATTTTCGTCCATGAGACATCATATAACAACTTGGTCACTAGTCGTAATAACAACTCCTCCTCCTCATCATCATCATCATCATAGCACTCATAATCACAACTCCTCCTCCTCATCATCTGTTGGGGAACGTATCATGCAATTTCAAAAAAATTCCTACGCTCACGCAAGATCTATCTAAGAGATGCACATCAACAAGAGGGGGAGAGCATCTTCATACCCTTGAATATCGCAAAGCGGAAGCGTTTATCAACACAGTTGATGTAGTCGTACACCTTCACGATCCGTCCCGATCAAGTACCGAAAGTACGGCACCTTCGCGTTCAGTACACATTCAGCTCAATGATGTCCTCGCCTTCTTGATCTAGCAAGAGAGGCGAAGTAGTAGATGAGTTCCGGCAGAACGACGGCGTGGTGACGGTGTTGGTGAAGAACAATCTCCGCAGGGCTTCGCCAAGCACAACGGAAACTATGACGGAGGATAAACTAGAGGGACGGGGTTGCCGGCACACGGCTTGGTGTTTCTTGATATGTTCCAGGTGCTAGCCCTGCCCCTCTATTTATATGTTGAGTGCTGGGGTCGAAACTTGGAGTAAAAGCCTCCTCAAAGTCGGTTTTGCCCGCAAGGAAGAGTCCTTCTCGGACTTCCAGGACCAGACGCCATGGTCCTTGGCATCTGGCCGAGACGCCAGCCAGACGCTAGGGTCTCCGACGTTTGGCCCCCCGGCCTCCGCAAAACTCCTTTTGCACCGACCTAAAGCCCTGTGGGCTTCATCCCTTGTCCGAACCATATCATCCTATATATCAATCTTTACCTACGGACCATTCCGGAGCTCCTCATCATGTTCGTGATCTCATCCGGGACTCCAAACAACATTCGGTCACCAACATACATAACTCATATAGTACTATATCATCAACAAACGTTAAGCGTGCGGACCCTACGGGTTCGAGAACTATGTAGACATGACCGAGAAACCTCTCTGGTCAATAACCAATAGCAGAACCTGGATGCCCATATTGGCTCCTACATATTCTATGAAGATCTTTATCGATCGAACCTTATGACAACATACGTAATTCCCTTTGTCTATCGGTATGTTACTTGCCTGAGATTCGATCGTCGATATCTTCATACCTAGTTCAATCTCGTTACCGGCAAGTCTCTTTACTCATTCCATAATACATCATCCCGGAACTAACTCATTAGTTACTTTGCTTGCAAGGCTTCTTATGATGTGCATTACCGAGAGGGCCCAGGGATACCTCTCCGATACTCGGAGTGACAAATCCTAATCTCGATTCACGCCAACCCAACAAGACACCTTCGGAGATACCTGTAGAGCATCTTTATAATCACCCAGTTACGCTGTGACGTTTGATAGCACACAAGGCATTCCTCCAGTATCCGGGAGTTGCATGATCTCATAGTCAAAGGAATATGTATTTGACATACATGAAAGCAATAGCAATATAACTGAACGATCAACATGTTAAGCTAACGGATGGGTCTTGTCCATCACATCATTCTCCTAATGATGTGATCCCGTTCATCAAATGACAACACATGTCTATGGTTAGGAAACTTAACTATCTTTGATTAACGAGCTAGTCTAGTAGAGGCTTACTAGGGACACAGTGTTTTGTCTATGTATCCACACATGTATCAAGTTTCTGGTTAATACAATTCTAGCATGAATAATAAACATTTATCATGATGTAAGGAAATATAAAATAACAACTTTATTATTGCCTCTAGGGCATATTTCCTTCAGTATCCCACTTGCACTAGAGTCAATAATCTAGTTCACATCGCCATGTCATTTAACACTAATAGTTCACATCTTTATGTGATTAACACCCATAGTTCACATCGCCATGTGACCAACACCCAAAGGGTTTACTAGAGTCAATAATCTTGTTCACATCGCTATGTGATTAACACACAAAGAGTACTAAGGTGTGATCATGTTTTGCTTGTGAGAGAAGTTTAGTCAACGGGTCTGCCACATTCAGATCCGTATGCATTTTGCAATTTTTCTATGTCTACAATGCTCTGCACGGAGCTACTCTAGCTAATTTCTCCCACTTTCAATATGTATCCAGATCGAGACTCAGAGTCATCTGGATTAGTGTCAAAGCTAGCATCGGCGTAACTCTTTACGACGAACTCTTTATCACCTCCATATCCGAGAAATATTTCCTTAGTCCTCTTAGGTAACTAAGGATAACTTTGACCGTTGTCCAGTGATCCACTCCTGGATCACTATCGTACCCCCTTGCCAAACTCATGGTAAGGTACACAATAGGTCCGGTACACAGCGTAGCATAATTTATAGAACCTATGGCTGAGGCATAGGGAATGACTTTCATTCCCTCTATATATTCTGCTATGGTCGGGTTTTGAGTCTTACTCAACTTCACACCTTGTAACACAGGTAAGAACCCTTTCTTTGACTGAGTCGTTTTTATCTCCTTCAGAATCTTGTCAAGGTATGTGCTTTGTGAAAGTCCTATCAAGCGTCTTGATCTATCTCTATAGATCTTGATGCCCAAAATATAAGCAGCTTCACCGAGGTCTTTCATTGAAAAATTCTTATTCAAGTACCCTTTTATGCTATCTAGAAATTCTATATCATTTCCAATCAACAATATGTCATCCACATATAATATCAGAAATGCTATAGAGCTCCCACTCACTTTCTTGTAAATACAGGCTTCACCATAAGTCTGTATAAAACCATATGCTTTGATCGCCTTATCAAAGCCTATATTCCAACTCCGAGATGCTTGCACCGGTCCATAGATGGATCGCTTGAGTCTGCACACTTTGTTAACACCTTTAGGATCGACAAAACCTTCTGGTTGCATCATATACAACTCTTCTTTAAGAAATCCATTAAGGAATGCAGTTTTGACATCCATTTGCCAGATTTCACAAAATGTGGCAATTACTAACATGATTCAGACAGACTTAAGCATCGCTATGAGTGAGAAAATCTCATCGTAATCAACACCTTGAACTTGTTGAAAACCTTTTGCGACAAGTCGAGCTTTGTAGATAGTAACACTACCATCAGTGTCCGTCTTCCTCTTGAAGATCCATTTATTCTCAATGGCTTGCCGATCATCGGGCAAGTCCACCAAAGTCCACACCTTGTTCTCATACATGGATCCTATCTCAGATTTCATGGCCTCAAGCCATTTATCGGAATCTGGGCTCATCATCGCTTCCTCATAGTTCGTAGGTTCGTCATGGTCTAGTAACATGACTTCCAGAACAGGATTACCGTATCACTCTGGTGCAGAACGTGCTCTGGTTGACCTACGAGGTTTGGTAGTAATTTGATCTGAAGTTTCATGATCATTATCATTAGCTTCCTCTCTAGTTGGTGTAGGCATCATGGGAACGGTTTTCTGTGATGAGCTACTATCCAATTCGAGAGAAGGTACAATTACCTCATCAAGTTCTACTTTCCTCCCACTCACTTCTTTCGAGAGAAACTCCTTCTCCAGAAAGGATCCATTCTTAGCAACAAAGATCTTGCCTTCGGATCTGTGATAGAAGGTGTACCCAACAGTTTCTTTTGGGTATCCTATGAAGACGCATTTCTCCGATTTGGGTTCGAGCTTATCAGGCTGAAGCCTTTTCACATAAGCATCGCAACCCCAAACTTTAAGAAACGACGGCTTAGGTTTCATGCCAAACCATAGTTCATACGGTGTCGTCTCAACGAATTTAGATGGTGCCCTATTTAACGTGAATGCAGCTGTCTCTAATGCATAACCCCAAAACAATAGTGGTAAATCGGTAAGAGACATCATAGATCGCACCATATCTAATAAAGTACGGTTACAATGTTCGGACACACCATTACGCTGTGGTGTTCCAGGTGGCATGAGTTGTGAAACTATTCCACATTGTTTTAACTGAAGGCCAAATTCGTAACTCGAATATTCGCCTCCGCGATCAGATCGTAGAAACTTTATTTTCTTGTTATGATGATTCTCTACTTCACTCTGAAATTCTTTGAACTTTTGAAATGTTTCAGACTTGTGTTTCATCAAGTAGATATACCCATATCTGCTCAAATCATCTGTGAAGGTCAGAAAATAACGATACCCACCGCGAGCCTCAACACTCATCGGACCGCATACATCGGTATGTACTATTTCCAATAAGTCAGTGGCTCGCTCCATTGTTCCGGAGAACGGAGTCTTAGTCATCTTGCACATGAGGCATGGTTCGCAAGTATCGAATGATTCATAATCAAGTGATTCCAAAAGTACATCTGCATGGACTTTCTTCATACACTTTACACCAATATGACCTAAATGGCAGTGCCACAAATATGTTGCACTATCATTATCAACTTTGCATCTTTTGGCATCAATATTATGAATATGTGTATCACTACGATCGAGATTCAATAAACCATTTACATTAGGTGTATGACCATCGAAGGTTTTATTCATGTAAACAGAACAACAATTATTCTCTGACTTAAATGAATAACCGTATTTGCAATAAACATGATCCAATCATATTCATGCTCAACGCAAACACCACATAACATTTATTTTGGTTCAACACTAGTCCCGAAGGTAGAGGCAGTGTGCGATGGTGATCTTATCAATCTTGGAATCACTTCCAGCATACATTGTCACCTCGCCCTTGACTAGTCTTTGTTCATTTTGCAACTCCTGTTTTGAGTTACTAATCTTAGCAACTGAAACGGTATCAAATACCCTGGGGTTACTATGAACACTAGTGAAGTACACATCAATAACATGTATATCAAATATACCTTTGTTCACTTTGCCATCCTTCTTATCCGCCAAGTATTTGGGGTAGTTCCGCTTCCAGTGACCATTCCCTTTGCAGTAGAAGCACTCAGTTTCAGGCTTAGGTCTAGCTTTGGGTTTCTTCACGGGAGTGGCAACTTGCTTGTCATTCTTCTTCAAGTTCCCTTTCTTTTCCTTTGCCCTTTTTCTTGAAATTAGTGGTCTTGTCAACCATCAACACTTGATGCTTTTTCTTGATTTCTACCTTCTCGCGAAGAGCTCGGGAATCGTTTTCATCATCCCTTGCATATTATAGTTCATCACGAAGTTCTAGTAGCTTGGTGATAGTGACTAGAGAACTCTGTCAATCACTATATTATCTGGAAGATTAACTCCCACTTGATTCAAGCGATTGTACTACCCAGACATTCTGAGTACATGCTCACTGGCTGAGCCATTCTCCTCCATCTTGTAGGCAAAGTACTTGTCAGAGGTCTCAAAACTCTCGACATGGGCATGATTCTGAAATACCAATTTCAACTCTTGGAACATCTCATATGCTCCGTGGCGTTCAAAACATTTTTGAAGTCCCGGTTCTAAGCCGTAAAGCATGGTGCACTAAACTATCAAGTAGTCATCATCCCGAGCTTGTCAAATGTTCATAACGTCTGCATTTGCTCCTGCAATAGGTCTGTCACCTAGCGGTGCATCAAGGACATAATTCTTCTGTGCAGCAAACGAGGATAATCCCCATATCACGTACCCAGTCCGCATCATTGCTACTATCATCTTTCAACTTAGTTTTCTCTAGGAACATATCAAAAATAAAACAGGGGAGCTAAACGCGAGCTGTTGATCTATAACATAGATATGCAAATACTATCAGGACTAAGTTCATGATAAATGAAGTTCAATTTATCATATTACTTAAGAACTCCCACTTAGATAGACATCCCTCGAGTCATCTAAATGATCACGTGATCCAGATCAACTAAACCATGTCCGATCATCACGTGAGATGGAGTAGTTTTCAATGGTGAACATCTCTATGTTGATCATATCTACTATATGATTCACGTTTGACCTTTCGGTCTTAGTGTTCCGAGGCCATATCTGTATATGCTAGGCTCGTCAAGTTTAACCTGAGTATTCTGCACGTGCAAAACTGTCTTACACCCGTTGTATGTGAACGCAGAGCTTATCACACCCGATCATTACGTGGTGTCTTGGCACGACGAACTGTAGCAACGGTGCATACTCAGGGAGAACACTTATACCTTGAAATTTAGTGAGGGATCATCTTATAATGCTACCATCGTACTAAGCAAAATAAGATGCATAAAAGATAAACATCACATGCAATCAAAATATGAGACATGATATGGCCATCATCATCTTGTGCCTTTGATCTCCATCTCCAAAGCACCGTCATGATCTCCACCGTCACCGACTTGACACCTTGATCTCCATCGTAGCATCGTTGTCGTTTCGCCAACTATTGGTTCTACAACTATCGCTACCACATAGTGATAAAGTAAAGCAATTACATGGCGATTGCATTTCATACAATAAAGGGACAACCATAAGGCTCCTACCAGTTGCCGATAACTTTTACAAAACATGATCATCTCATACAATAACTTATATCACATCATGTCTTGACCATATCACATCACAAATGCCCTGCAAAAACAAGTTAGATGTCCTCTACTTTGTTGTTGCAAGTTTTACGTGGCTTCTACGGGCTTCTAGCAAGAACCGTTCTTACCTACACATCAAAACCACAACGATTTTTCGTCAAGTGTGTTGTTTTAACCTTCAACAAGGACCGGCCGTAGTCAAATTCGATTCAACTAAAGTTGGAGAAACAGATACCCGCCAGCCACCATTATGCAAAACAAGTTGCATGTCTGTCGGTGGAACTGGTCTCATGAACGTGGTCATGTAAGGTTGGTCCGGTCCGCTTCATCCAACAATACCGCCGAATCAAAATAAGACGTTGGTGGTAA
Organism: Triticum aestivum; assembly: GCF_018294505.1. Lineage (NCBI taxonomy): Eukaryota > Viridiplantae > Streptophyta > Magnoliopsida > Poales > Poaceae > Triticum > Triticum aestivum. Next base: position 426,173,724 of record NC_057799.1, on the reverse strand, counting down.
GCAGTATGACTATTATCGCGCACAACTCTTTGTGTTCTACTCGTGAATATCATCTACGCATAGACACTAGTACAGCGACGTGCTATACAAACGGTTTTTAACCCCTTTCCATGAAGGCATTTGGAACCGTCGCCAAGTGAGTATGGGCGATAGGAGGGTCCTTCCCACACGACCTAGAAACTGTGAGGGATAGGACACAGACTGGGGCCAAATGAGCTCGTGTGTGATCGGGGAGGCATCGAAACCCAATCAGTTCCGTTCGTATGTACATCCCACACGGTGAATCCCAGAAAATCATTTCCGTTCGTATGTATATCACACACAGTTCTTTGTGTGGAAACGTTTGTGCAAGGTGGCCTAACGCAAAAAGTTTGCTGCCGGAAGCCGTGTGTGATTGTTAGTTGATCGAACACGCCTACTTGCTAGAAACCGTGCGGATTGTTTGAGTTCATCGCCCACGGTGCTGCCTGAGTAACCGTCTGTAATAGAAAACCCCAATAAGCAGGGTAGTTAGCCTATTACTGATAATCCATGTACTAATCAAATTGATATTTCTTATAAATCACACCAGATATTTCATATCCGTACACTACTGCAGGATGCTGCTAACGCGACACTCGATCAGAGACCCTTCGATGAAACTGTGTGCGATGCAATAATCGCAAACAGTGGTGTAAAAAAACGTCAAAAAAGGTGCAAAACGTTTGCGATGGAGGATGCATCAAACACGGTTCAGATTTTAGTTGCGTGTGCGATGCAGGGCATACGATTCAGTTCAATTAACCGTTTTCGATGAGGAGGAACAAAAGAAACGGGCAGCCAGATGAAGGTGTGTGCGATGTACAACATACGGTTCACTCGGATGAACTGTTTGTGATTAGGCAACACAAAAGAAACGGTCAGCCGGATCAAGGTGTGTGCGATGTACAACATACAGTTCACTCGGATGAACTGTTTGTGATTAGGCAACACAAAAGAAACGGTCAGCCAGATCAAGGTGTGTGCGATATACGACATGTGGTTCACTCGGATGAACTGTTTGCGTTGAGACAAGAGAACAGAAACGGTTCAATATAACAAATACCATAAATATTGCAAGGTTCAAATTCAAAGATTACAACGCCCAAATTCAAACATTGCAAGTTGCATCATTTTTGAAAAGGGATCAGCCGCTGACAAGTCATGTATGGGTTTGACACAATGACTTCCAATTGCTTTGCCATATGCTCTTCCAATACAAAGTTTGGCATTTTTGGAGGCTCTTCCATTCCGCAGTACCTGCCGGCTCTGATAATCATACCATTCATCTTTCCTAATTAAATGCGTGTTCAACCTCAGTACCATCAGCACCTTTGCTCTGGCAAGAAAGAACTTGGCGAGTGTAATCTCCGGTAAGGTCCCTCGGTAGGAGTTCAAAGTAATATTTGAGAGATGCAGATCCAGGCATTCGATGTGATTGTCGTTATAAACATTATCCATCTCCGGGCCTATTATTATCTGCAAAAGAAGAGAACGTGTTAGTGCCTACCTGCAGTTTTGAACACTGCTACACGCCCATTTGGTTTGCAGGATTTGTAAAATGCACCAACGTGCCATCTTCGATCTGGCATGATTAACATGGGCATTTGATTACAATCTAGAAACATGTAGCCTTCTTCACAAGAGGTTGGATTGGATGAAAAGTCCCTTAAGAAAACTAGTTCAAATGAATCCAAAGGAGAAATGCTTATGGACGATTGTAACCATATGAATGAAGCAACCAATATGGGGTGGGGGTGTATGTCCTAAAATCCTCCAAAATTCCTTCAGAAATCGTAGTACATTGCATTGTAAACTTGGGAAAAGGTGCAAAAAATTGAACTCCCTTATTGTTAACATTTAACAGGAAAGGAACATCACCTCGATATACAGCTTCTTCAGGCACGGAAAGCATCTCAGGCAACTGACAACTTGGTTCAGGTTGGGGCCGACAGATTCTAGTGCAAGACCTTCATTGTGCCCAGAGTCTGGGTGAAGCTTCGTTGGATGACAGATGAACATACATATTCAAAACTAGAAATAACGTTGATATCAAGAAGGAGAGGTATAAGGCGACTGTTGTACCCGAAAGTTGTAGTATTCGACAGATGAGTAGCCCACCACTTTCAATTTTGGCGCAGAAATTACATTGAATCTTGTTGGACATTGTTGATCAACTACAAGTAATCTCTCAAGTGAATGTGTGTCCTGGATGACCATATTGTGGTCCACCTTTTGTGATCTCTTGTCGCAGCACCAACAACACACATAAATAGTCCGGAGAGTCCTGGAGGTGATGTGCAAGGTACTCGACCAATTCATCGCCTGGAGACGAAGGAACTCGAGTGTCGTACAGCCGCGGAGTAGGCGCTCCATGTTATCCTTTGGCATGCGGACAGCGACGAGCTCGAGGTGCTTCAGTCGTGGTAGAAAAAGAGCGGGCGCGTCATTAGTGGGGGGAATGGCAGTTCATGAACTTGGCGAGGCGCAGCATAGGTGCGAAGCGGAGCGCGGACGTTGGCAGCAAGCGTATATGCCCATCATTAAAACTGAGCTTCTCGAGCTGATCTATGGCGGGGGATCAGAACCACTCGTCAAGCTTGGCTCGGTCCTTGCCATTGGAACGGAACTTTCCCGTGATAAGGCCTTTGATTAGGCCATGGTGACTGCCGAGGATCTGGGAGGATGCATCCAAGCTTTGGCGATAGCCATGGCAGAGGTTGTGGGCGTCGAGGAGGTCGACAGGGGTGAGGAGCCATAGGGGGCGCCACCGCCGGGAAAGGGCGGTTGTCCTCGCTCGATATTTGATTGGGAGGAGGGATATGATGACTATCAACATATCATCAAGGAGGTTGTTGATGAAGTCTAGGCCTGCTGGAGTCGCTTGCAGTTCTTTCTCGACCCGCCTCCGCTTGTTGGCAGCCTCGTTCTCCACCTCGTCGGCGGTGATGGAAACCTCTGCCTCCATAATCACGCCGTGCTCCGGTGCTTCAGCAGCCCCGGCATCGCCACTCCCTCCGATGGGGCGCTTCGGCGGCATCCTTGTACACTGACGGCTTTGAGGACTCAGAGCAGCGTCGAGGATGCGGGTGGAGAGAGAGGATTGTGTGTGTGGCGAGGATGGTGGGGTGCGGCCGCTCGGCGGCGCCATTAATATAGACCAATGGGAGCGAGGCGGGCGGCGGTCCAAGGCTGTCTCGCTTCCCGGTGAGAACGACTGCTTAATCTCTATGAATGAAATCTATGCTTAATTACTGAATTTTAGTTGCAAAAAATAGATAGTGCTATTGATTTTTAGCTACAGATTTTGACAAATCGCAGTGTCTCTTGGCTTAGCGCCAAAGTCTGGATTTAATTTGCATACCGTAATCTGAACCGTGTGCGTTGAAGAGATGCACAGATCCTGTGTTGAACAGCTTGTACGCTTCCCGGTGAGCCTGCGCACCGGACTGCGCTCACACGTCTCCCGTTCAGTCAAACAGCTTGTCGGTGTACAAAAGTAGGGGCTCTCCTTTTGACCCCTTTACTTGTGCACGGGCAGTCAGAGCCACGCGCCGCAGCCACGCTTAGCAGGGCAGAGGAGGGAAGCCGGAGAGAAGCCAAAGCACAAGACAACCAAGGCAACGCCAAGACCAGGAACACAGGAGAGCAAGAGGGCGAGGTAGGCTCCCTCGGCAAGATCCTTGCAGAGGTAGCCTCCGCAGTCCCGGCAAGAGCCTTGCCGGGGCAACCTGCCCTATGCCAGCGGAGCAAGCCACCCTTGAGCCCATGGGTCCCAACACCACCAACTACATTGGAACCAAGGCTCGGGAGGCACCTCTGTGGTGGCATGTAGATCTTCGTCAAGATCATAAACATGTGAGATCAGATGACGACCATAAGACGGCGACCCTCGGCGGGATCCTAGCCGAGGAAATCCACAAGACCCCCGGCAAGCGCCTTGCCGGGGACGACTGCAACGCCACGGCAAGACCCTTGCCGGGCCCCCGGCAAGACCCTTGCCGAAGGCATCAGCGGGGCCACTGCCAGGCCCGCGCCAGCCAAGATTCCACCGCCGTCCCCAAGTAGTTGCTAGCTCAACCAGCTGGGCAGGCACCTGCGTGGCGATGGGCGGCCTCTACACCGACTCAGCAAGCACCAGCATGGTGGCATGCAACCCTTCGTGAAGGCTCCACCACCGCGCCAGCCCAGCAACCAGCCAACGTGGCACCACGATGCCTCGTCAGCTCGGGCGCGTGTCAAGGCCCGGCGAGGCGGCGACAGCTGGGACGTGCTTCCTTGCCGTCCCTGATAAAGCAAGGGGACACGTCGGCAGCACATTAAATGCGTTTGTCCGACGGTCCCAGAGGATAGGCTTATCAACTGTAGACCTTTCCACCTTCTGTGTGCCACTGTGGCAACCCCTTTTTGCCTATAAAAGGAGGCCCGAGACGACCAGGAGAGGGATTCGGCTCTTTTGGGCAAGTTGCACCCCGTAGCTAGCTCAAGAACACAAGAACATTCAATACACCCACCAAAGCAGGACTAGGGTATTATGCATCTTCGCGGCCCGAACCTGGGTAAACGATCTGTGTGCTTCCTGTCAGACTCGCTCTTTGCACAAGCTCGCGCCCGCCAACCGTAGAAGGGATCCCAGTGATTCCATAGGTGTCGTTCCCACCGACATCTTTGGCGCGCCAGGTAGGGGGCGCAGTTGTGAGAATCTGGTCTAGCAATTAGCCTAGCAATTCTTCATCGACATGGCTCCCAAGAAGAAGGCGGCCCCGGCGGTCGGTTCGCTGGGAGCCAGACGGCCTGTACCGGTGCGGGCGAGCTGCGGGCCGGTCGCGGGCAGGACCCGAGGCGCGGCCCTCGAGCACTAACATCGCTCTAGCAGTCAGAGCCTAGCGAGCGGCGCCGTTCGTGCGCGAGATGACGGGCCGCACGCTGCAAAATCCAGAGACGGAGCTGGCCCCCCCCACAGGCGGCGCGGGACCCTCCGGGGGCGTCGCCGTGCCACCCACAGGCGGCGCGGTGACCTCCAAGACGCCCACCCCGGCGCCCACAGCGCGCTCTTCCCAGGGTGTGCGCGACGAGCAGCGTCACCACACCGGTGACCCTGGACACCGCCATGGGAAGAGCCCTGTGCATCATCTGCGGGACGAAGGAGGCCAGCATGCCCGTCGAAGTGCTGGCAAAAATGGCACGCAGCCGCTGGGCCATGATAGAGCTCCTTCTAACGTGGTTAGAAGTCGAAGCGCGCCACGGTCCACGCAGCTTTCGCCACCACACACGCTAGCAGAAGCTTTGGCGCGCGCGCAGCTGCTCCTCGACTTCCCTCTTGCTGCGGAGAAGCTCGACGAGTGGAGAGCCACCATCCGGAGCCTCGTCGCCGTCGCCAACAAAGATGATCCGCGACCGGCGGGGCCCTCGGGCCGGCGCTCCGTAGAGCCACCACATGCCAGCGGTGGAAGGACCGGGGGAGCTGCAGCCACAGTGCACTCTCCTCCCCCGCACCAGTTGCCGCCGCTGCCCGTCCGTCGTGATGACGCTTGTGATAACATTTCCATAGTGTCGTCCGACCCACGGACCCACCGCGATCAGCGCCAAGTTCTTCGGGAGCGAGCCCATGAAGACGCTCAAACCACCATCGAGCGCCGGGGTGATACACGCCACCAGTCGGATAAGCGGGCGGGGCCCGCTATGGACCACCTAGCACCGGGGGGCTCCGGCGGCCTACCTTACGAGGTGGGTTGCCCAGCCTTTACCGGTGAGCAGCGGCAGTTCCAGTGGCCGTCCCACCGCATGTTCAAGCCCGACGTCGGCGAGAAGTACAATGGCAAGACCCATCCGTCAGAGTTCCTCAGCATCTACACCATCGCGATGCAAGCTGCTGGAGCTCGCGACGACAAGGTGCTTGCCAATTACTTCCCGTTGGCACTGAAGCCCAACGTCATGTCTTGGTTGATGCACTTGCCGGCGGATTCCATTTCTTCTTAGTCGGTTCTGTGCCATGAGTTCGTTGGTGCCTTCACTGGAGGCCACCAAGCTCATGGCCAGGCCAGTGATTTGCATATCATCCCCCAGAAGGAAGGGGAAACCCTGCGCAAGTACATACAGAGGTTCAGCCGGGTGCAGTACAACATCCCAGTTGTTCATCCCGCCGCCGTGATTAGCGCGTTCCTTCAGAACGTGCGCAATCACAAGATGCGTGAAGAGCTGGCGATGAACAAGGTTAAGGATGTGACCGAACTTTATGTTCTGGCCGATAGGTGCGCCCGGACTGAAGAGGGAAGGAAGTGCCCCGGTGAGGACGCCGGCGTGGAAACCGACTCTACTGATGAAGACACCGCCGCCCCGACGAAGAAGGTCCGGCATCGCAACAGGAAACGCAAGGGCAAGGCCGTGCTTGCCGTCGAGGGATCCGACAACACCGGCGCTGCCAAGAAGGCCAAGGCAGATGACCCCGGCAAGGAGATTGCCGGGTGCGTCGCGTGCCGGGCCTTGGCAGCCGCCGACAAGCCAGGAGGCTCCGACAAGCAGTATTGTAAGATCCACCGCACCAAGGGCCACGACCTCCAGAACTGCCGACAGGTCGAGCTGCTTGCCGAAAAGCAAAAGGCCGAGTATGAGAGGCGGGACAAGGAGAAGGGTCAGGATGGTGCCGAAGGATCCGGCAAGAAGTGTGGCGGCCAAGGAGGCCGCCGCGGCAAGGATAACCAGCAAGAGAAGCCCGCTCGGGGCTGTGACAAGAAGCAGGAAGACGATGATCATGACGAGGACGACGAGTCCGGCGAGCAAGAGTTTCAGAAGGCTACGGAGGCCATGTGCGTCAATGGTGGCGCCTCGCTGCACACTTCTCACCGCCAGCTCAAGCAGTGGGCGCGTGAGATCACAGCAGCGGAGCCATCGTTTGACGCTCAGAAGCCGCTGAAGTGGTCCAGCACGCCCATCATCTTTGACGCCGAGTACCACCCTGATCGCACAACTGCGGTCGGGTGTTTGCCATTGTTGGTCTCACCAACGATACGCAACCTCAAGGTGAACAAGATGCTGGTTGACGGCGGGGCCGGTCTGAACTTAATCTCGCCCGTTGTGATCAAGAGGCTGCAAATTCCCGACGGAGACCTCGAGGAGACGAGCACGTTTCAAGCGGTTAACCGGGGAAGGAGCTAGCCGAAGGGGAAGGTCACGTTGCCTGTGACGTTTGGAGGCGAGTTGAACTACAGGACGGAGAGGATTGTCTTCGATGTAGCCGAGATCCCCTTGCCCTACAATGGGATCCTCGGTCGCCCGGCACTAGCCAAGTTCATGGCAGCATCGCCTTACGCCTACAACACGCTGAAGATGCCTGGGCTGATGACCGTCATCACCGTCCCCTGCAACAAGAAGGTTGTGCTGATCTGCGCTGACCTACTCTACCGGGAAGCAGTTGCAGCAGCTGCCGCCAAGGTACTTGCTCCTGCCGCTGAAGCCCCGGGAGGGAAGAAGAAGACCGGCAAGACCTCTCGCACCCACTCCGGCAAGCGCGCCTCTTCGGAGTGTTGCGCTACCGTCGAGGACGTGCCAGAGAGCTCCACCGGCAAGAGCAAGAAATCCAGAGCTGCACCGCCACAGACCAAGAAGGTGTCCGTCAGGGAGGATGGCACGGGAGGGGCTTTCACCATTGGCTCCACCCTCGACAGCAAATAGGAAGGTGCGATCATCACCTTCCTGCGGGCGAATGTTGATGTGTTTGCATGGCAAGCATCCGACATCCCCGGTGTTCCCAGGGAGGTGATTGAGCACCACCTTGCTGTCTGTCCTCATGCGCGGCCCGTCAAGCAGAAGGTCAGGAAGCAGGCTCTGGAAAGGCAAGAGTTCATCACAGAGGAGATCAGGAAGTTAGAAGCGGTAGGCTTGGTGAGAGGAGTGCTCCATCCGACGTGGTTGGCCAATCCGCTGGTGGTACGCAAGGCAAACGGGAAGTGGAGGCTGTGTATTGATTACACAGATATCAATAAGGCTTGTCCCAAGGACCCTTTCCCGTTGCCGCACATCGACCAGATTGTTGACTCCACGGCCGGGTGTGATCTGTTGTCGTTCCTTGACGCCTACTCAGGATACCATCAGATCTTCATGACAAGAGAAGACGAAGAGAAGACAACATTCATCACCCCATGTGGTATGTATTGCTTTTTACGGATGCCTTTCGGGTTGAAGAGTGCTGTCTCAATGTTTGCAAGAGCGGTCCAAATTGGTTTTGAACCCCAGCTGCATAGAAATATGGAAGCATACATGGATGACATAGTGGTCAAGACCAAGGACAGGGCAACACTTGTACAAGATCTGGAGGAGACCTTTGCAAATTTGTGCAAGATCAACCTCAAGTTGAATCCTGAGAAGTGTGTCTTCGGAGTTCCGTCCGGCAAACTTCTCGGGTTCTTTGTGCCACAGCGTGGGATCGAGGTGAACCCAGACTAGATTAAGGCTATCGAACAGATTGAGGCGCCCAAGCGGATCAAGGATGTGCGTCGGCTCACTAGCTGCGTTGCCGCCATGAGCCAATTCATCTCCATGTCTGCCGAACGCGCCCTTCCCTTTTTCAAGATTTTGAAAAAGGCGGGCCCAATGGAGTGGACCCCGGAGGCTGAAGCAGCACTTCGGGACCTGAAGAAATACCTCTCCTCTACACCAGTACTGGTTGCGCCCAAACCACAAGAGTCGTTGCTGCTGTATCTGGCGGCGACGAATCAAGTGGTCAGCGCCGCACTGGTGGCGCAGAGGGAGGTCGATGAAGAGGCAGTGGCAACGGCAGGGCCGGCGGATGGCTAGCCAGAGATCCCCCCGGCAGGGCCTGGTGCCGGCAAGGGAGGGTCCCGGCAGGGTTTGACGTCGACAGGACAAAGCCTACGCGACCGAGAGAAGTGATGTGGAGGAAGAAGATGATGCAGCACCCGGTTTATTTTGTCAGCTCACTCTTGCAGGGGGCTAGGTCAAGATACTCCGGTGTGCAGAAATTGCTCTTCGGCCTCCTTATGGCCTCGAGGAAGCCGCGTCATTACTTCCAAGCACACGAGGTCACTGTCGTCACCCGCCTCCCGTTGCAACGGATATTGCATAATCCAGACGCAACCGGGAGGATTGTGGAGTGGGCCTTGGAGCTGTCGAGCTTTGGTTTGAAGTTTGAAAGTACTTCGATGATCCAGAGCAGAGTCCTGGCGGAGTTCATTGCGGAGTGGACCTCAACGCCCGACGAAGAAATCCAGGAGACCACTCTCCCCGGCAAGGAAGCGAGTCACGACTGGATCATGTACTTTGATGGGGCTTTCTCGCTGCAAGGCGCCGGTGCCGGTGTGCTGCTTGTCGCACCCACCGGAGAGCACCTCAAGTATGTAATCCAGATGCACTTTCCCAGGGAGATGCCACAAACATCACTGCCGAATACGAGGGGCTGCTTGCTGGTCTAAGGATCGCAGCAGACCTCGGGGTTAAGAAGCTCATCGTCAGACAAGTCAACAAGGATTATCAGAGCCCATTGATGGAGGCCTATGTAGATGAGGCGAGGAAGCTGGAAGAGCGCTTTGATGGTATACAAGCAGAGCACGTTCCCCGAGCGGAGATGAAATCGCTGATTACCTGTCAAAGCGCGCTACCTTCAAACTGCCTGTGGAACCAGGTACTTTTGTGCTTCGGCTAACTCAACCATCCGTCGAACCATCAACGGGGCAGAACAAGCGGAGGAAATCAGGCCCCGACAAGTACTTTCCCACCGAGCCCCTGGGGCCACCAGCAGGGGTAATGCCGTGGGTACTGAGCCTGCCGAGGGGCAGCTGGCTCCGGCAGGGCGCCAAGCCCTGGCCGTAGAGACGGCTGCCCCCATGACAGAAGAGATGCCTTTGGTCCTTGCCGTCGAGCCCCAGGCTCCGGCATGGGCACAACATACCGTCCGTTTCCTCCAGACAGGGGAACTTCCTGAGGAGCAGGAAGAAGCGGAAAAAGTAGCCCGTCGGTCTGCCTTGTACCAGTTCGTTGACGACGTCCTGTACAGAAAAAGACCGAACGGTGTGAAATTGAAGTGCATCCCCCGGGAGGAAGGACTGGAGCTGTTGGCAGAGATACATGGAGGCATATGTGGCTCCCACATAGGGTCGAGGGCCCTTGCCGGCAAGGCTTCTTCTGGCCCACCGCGCTCCGGGATGCAACGACACTAGTAACCAGGTGTGAAGCGTGCTAGTTCCATTCGAAGAAGCTTCATCAACCAGCTCAAGCCCTTCAAACAATCCCTCTCTCCTGGCCGTTTTCGGTCTGGGGGCTCGACATACTGGGCCCTTTCCCTCGCGCTGTCGGGGGCTTTGAGTACTTGTACGTTGCAATCGACAAGTTCACAAAGTGGCTGGAGGTGGAGGCAGTGAGGAAGGTTACTGCACAGTCAACCACCAAGTTCTTCAAAGGGCTAGTCTGCCGTTTTGGTGTGCCAAACAGAGTCATCACCGACAACGGTACGTAGTTCACAAGCCACACCTTCATGCAATACATCCAAGACCTCGGCAGCAAGGTCTGTTTCGCTTCCGTGGCACATCCACGGAGCAACGGCCAGGCGGAGAGGGAAAATGCTGGAGTGTTGCGAGGCCTGAGGACAAAGACTTTTGACAGGCTGCACAAGAGTGGAAGGCGCTGGATTGATGAGTTGTCGGCGGTTCTTTGGTCGATCAGAACGATGCCAAATCGAGCCACCGGCCAGACACCCTTTGCCCTGGTATACGTGGCAGAAGCAGTTCTCCCCACGGAACTCACATACGGGTCACCTCGAGTGCTCGCTTATGACAAGCTTGAGCAAGAGCAATTGCGGCAAGATGATTCAACGCTCCTTGAGGAAGATCATCTTCGGGCGGCTGTGAGAGCAGCACGCTACCAGCAAGCCTTGCGCCGCTACCATAGCCGCAAGGTTCATGCCTGAAGCTTTGAGGAAGGCGACCTTGTTCTTCGGCGCGTTCAGTCGGCCAAGAATTCCAACAAGTTGACGCCGAAGTGGGAAAGCCCTTATCGGGTAATACGAGTCACTAGGCTCGGCGCAGTCTGCCTGGAGACCGAAGATGTTGTCCCAGTGAGCAACTCCTGGAACATCAAACATCTTCGCAAGTTTTACCCATAAGGCGCGGTTGCCGGGCCTCCCGGCAAGCCACCTTTTGTATAAGCTTTGCCGGCAAGGCATGTAACCCTCTGTACAAAGCCAGGCGCAGACCCTGAGCATAAATAAACGAAGCGCTGGCGCCCTAAGTTTTAGCATGCATGCTAGGTTAGGTCTCTCCCTCGGTTAGGGTTGATAGTGCTTAGCGGCGGCTAACCCCTAGCCTAGAGGTCGAGTATGCATCTTTCTATCCTCTTTGGTTTGCAGGGCACGTGGACACTTCTGCTGAGCCGCTTGGGAGAAAGAGGACGAACCGGCGCTCCGGCCTCGGCAAGCCAGGACTGCCGGGGGCTAAAGTCACAAGGATCTCACCATGGCAAGCCAAGGTTGCTGGGGGCTGCGGATTCAGATAAGTCCTTCATCCCCTGTTGTGCATTTCCATATGGAACTGGGACAAATGAAACCTCGTTTTACACCGAGACCACCGTGCTCCCCCTTCTTCTTGTACCCAAGTCCCTGGGACAGAACCGGGTCGTAGACGCGGTGGCAAGGAAATAAATGAGGGGCCTAACTCTACTTCACCTCTGCCTCCGCTAAAAGCGTGAGAATGGTCGACTGAAGTCAGGGGACGACAAGGCCTGTTGCCGGGCGATAATGTTTATCCTAAAAATAACAAGGATTCATTCCTTGGCATGGGCCTCGCTCACGCACAAAGAACCCGACAGACACCCTTTTTAATTAAGAACATCCCATACAGGTACAGTTCATACGGAATTAAAAACATGAGCAAGGGGATTACAAGTCTTAAAATTAACAAGTGCCCGCAGGCTTACAAACTAAAAAGAGATAAGGTGCCCGTAATCCCTTTCTTGTCCCTCTCCTCAGAAAGTGGAACAAGACAGCAGGAGGGCAAAAAGAGTTCCTAGGCGAGGTGCGAGGAGCAGAAGGCGCCAAGAGAGCATCTCAGTGCCGACAGGAGAGCTGGAAGACGAGGTAGCGGGCCGACAATACGCGACGAAGGCGTCAGTGCCCGCGTACTCCAACTTGACGGCCGCCACCCACCTTCTTCGCCTTCTCCGGCCCTCCTACGCCAGCCGCCCAAGGAGATGACGGGGAGCGCCCCGATGGAGAGCTTGATGAGGAAGGCCCTCGGCAGGGCGCGTGGCCGAGGGAAGGGCGACGCGGTAAGTCGGAGTCGGAGTCGGCGTCCCGCCGCTCGACTCCCTCGTCGCCGCTGTCGCTGTCCTCCTCGTCACTCCCGCTTGAGGAGGAATCTTCATCGTCGGAGGAGCTCTCCACGCAGCACTTTAGGCGAGTTCCAAGATCTCCGTAGACCTTGACGGAGAGCAGGCCGCCCTCCATTAACTTGAAGTAGAGGACGAGCCCCGCCGTCAGGCTATGGATGCGAGCAAATGTCTTCCATCCGCGACGGAGGTACATAACATGAGGAGCGGGGAAGTCGACGTCGACCCACGTGCCGCCGTTCCCGCAGCCCCTCATGTGCAATTTGAGGGTCTGGGGCGGATCGAGCTCCATTTCCCAAGTAAATGGGGTAGGAAGACGGAGACGACGACACGGTGGCCGGCGCAGCCTGATGAAGAACTCCCGAGGCTGGTCCTCGACGTGGCCCTCCATCATGGGCGGCATCGCTGGCGGAGGCACGACCATCGCGCCGCCTCGTCCCCCTCTCCCTCGACTGCCGCGGCGACCTCGGCCTCGCCCCCTCCCCCTTCCTCTCGTGGCTGGCTCCGCCGCTGCGAGCTCTTGGGAAGGAGGAACACGCTGTTGAGCGGCGACCCTCGCCCCCACCATCGAAGGGCCTGCGCCCCCTCTCGCCATGACGGGTGGAAGGAAGGAGCGGAAGTGGAAGAAGATGGATGCTGGGAGAACGTGGGATGACAACCCCTCCCCCTCCTTATAAAGGGGAAGGGTCGAGGCTCGGCCGCCCCACTCGACCACTCCAGCCATCGGAGGCGCAGGGAATCAGGACCGACCTGCTGCCCCAATCAGCGACGGCCCGGTTTCCCGCCTCCACCGCCTGCCACCTGCATGGGGGATGCGTGGTGAGCGAGCAGGATCGAGGGGACGGGTGAGGCGACCGTTCCCCACCCCGTGATCATGGGGCGCGGGCGCCTTGAAGACCGCGACCCGAGTCCACTCAGTAAATGAGCCGCGCCTCTACGCCTCCCTCTTTTTCTTATGGGGAAGGCGCGAGCCGCCTCTTTACTATGATGTGACGCATGCGTGAGGGAACCGCCCCACGCATGACCCCCACGTCACACACGACCCTCCACGTCGTGCGTTCAACGCGGATCGTGGGGAAGAACAGCGGACGAAACAGTTACTACGGTAAGAATCTGCCCCACCTACCCGCGCACCGTTCTAGGCCTGGCCCAACAACGTGTCGCGCCTATGTGTGGCCCAGACCCAGGGGCTCCTGTCGGTGTACAAAAGTAGGGGCTCTCCTTTTGACCCCTTTACTTGTGCACGGGCAGTCAGAGCCACGCGCCGCGGCCACGCTTAGCAGGGCAGAGGAGGGAAGCCGGAGAGAAGCCAAAGCACAAGACAACCAAGGCAACGCCAAGACCAGGAACACAGGAGAGCAAGAGGGCGAGGTAGGCTCCCTCGACAAGATCCTTGCCGAGGCAGCCTCCGCAGTCCTGGCAAGAGCCTTGCCGGGGCAACCTGCCCGATGCTAGCGGAGCAAGCCACCCTTGAGCCCATGGGTCCCAACACCACCAACTACATTGGAACCAAGGCTCGGGAGGCGCCTCTGTGGTGGCATGCAGATCTTCGTCAAGATCATAAACCTGTGAGATCAGATGAGGACGAGAAGACGGCGACCCCTGGCGGGATCCTAGCCGAGGAAATCTACAAGATCCCCGGCAAGCGCCTTGCCGGGGACGACTGCAACGCCACGGCAAGACCCTTGCCAAAGGCATCAGCGGGGCCACTGCCAGGCCCGCGCCAGCCAAGACTCCACCTCCGTCCCCAAGCAGCTGCTAGCTCAACTAGCTGGGCAGGCACCTGCGTGGCGACGGGCGGCCTCTACACCGACTCAGCAAGCACCTGCGTGGTGGCATGCAACCCTTCGTGAAGGCTCCACCACCGCGCCATCCCAGCAGCCAGCCAACATGGCGCCACGACGCCTCGTCAGCTCGGGCGCGTGTCAAGGCCAGGCGAGGCGGCGACAGCTGGGACGTGCTTCCTTGTCGTCCCTGATAAAGCAAGGGGGACACATCGGCAGCGCATTAAATGCGTTTGTCTGACGGTCCCAGAGGATAGGCTTATCAACTGTAGACCTTTCCACCTCCTGTGTGCCACTGTGGCAACCCCCTTTTGCCTATAAAAGGAGGCCCGGGGCGACCAGGAGAGGGATTCGGCTCTTTTGGGCAAGTTGCACCCCGTAGCTAGATCAAGAACACAAGAACATTCAATACACCCACCAAAGGAGGACTAGGGTATTACGCATCATCGCGGCCTGAACCGGGGTAAACGATCTGTGTGCTTCCTGTCAGACCCGCTCTTTGCACAACCTCGCGCCCGCCAACCGTAGAAGGGATCCCAGTGATTCCATAGGTGTCATTCCTACAGACACAGCTGTCCACACGGCACCTCCTATAGCCATTAAAACCAAGACATGTGGCGTCACGTGAATGGTTAACAGAACGCACACGGTTTGAATTATACAAACGTTTGAGATATTAAAGTGGCAGCCATTTTTTCGAAATGCCTTTGTTGGATGTCATTATTCGAGTGCGCCTTCTCTGAAAATGGACACGAAAAATACCACAGCATGTCGGGTGCCATTCCATGATAGCATGCCAAGTTTCATGAATTTTAGACGAGTTTTAGATTTACTAGAATTTAAAAACAAAGTATCTCAATATTTTGCGGGCAATCAACGGTGCCCTGGTGTTTGAAATTCATTCCCATTTCTTGCATGGAACCTAAGCATGCACCCAAGGACACAGATATGATTTTCAACTAATTTATATGCACTGGAGCATGTGCATGTAGTTCAAATTTGAAATATGCACATAAATGCATTGAAAACTCAGTTAATGCATAAAAATGTCCAAACGAACCCCGAAAAATCACAAAAATTGACACAACACTCTTGTTGTTCCATGTTGACACGAGAAAAAAAATTGAAAGCAATAAGAGGCAATGGAAATCATTTCGTCCCCAAAGGTGGGACGTTCCCTATCAAAACCATCATGCTTGTTGTGAGAAGCTCTAGTTTGTGAGAAGCATATACCCAAACCTGCCCCAAATGGGATAATTTTTTTACCACGGCATGTTGATGCCGCTCCATGATACCATGCCAAGTTTCATGAATTTTAGACGAGTTTTGGATTTACTAGTATTTAAAAACCAGGTATCTCAACGTTTTGCCCGCAATCAACGGTGCCCTGGTGTTTGAAATTTATTCCCATTTCTTGCATGGGACCTAAGCATGAACCCAAGGACACAGATTTGATTTTTCAACCAATTTATATGCACTGGGGCATGTGCATGTAGTTCAAATTTGAATTATGCACATAAATGCATTGAAAACTCAGTTAATGCATAAAAATGTCCAAACAAGCCCCGAAAAATCACAAAAATTGACAAAACACTCCTGTTGTCCTATGTTGACACGAGAAAATTTTTGAAAGCAATAAGAGGCAATGGATATCATTTCATCCCAAAGGTGGGACGTTCCCTATCAAAACCATCATGCTTGTTGTGAGAAGCTCTAGTTTGTGAGAAGCTTATACCCAAACCTGCCCCAAATGGGACAAATTTTTTACCATGGCATGTTGATGCCGCTCCATGATACCATGCCAAGTTTCATGAATTTCAGAAAAGTTCTGGATTTACTAGAATTTAAAAACCAGGTATCTCAACATTTTGCTGCAATCAACGGTGCCTTGGTGTTTGAAATTCATTCCCATTTCTTGCATGGGACCTAAGCATGCACCCAAGGACACATATTTGATTTTTCAACCAATTTATATGCACTAGAGCATGTGCATAGTTCAAATTTGAATTATGCACATAAATGCATTGAAAACTCAGTTAATGCATAAAAATGTCCAAACGAACCCGGAAAAAAAATCACAAAATTGACACAACATTCTTGTTGTTATATGTTGACACGAGAAAAAAAATTGAAAGCACTAAGAGGAAATGGATATCGTTTCGTCCCCAAAGGTGGGACGTTCCCTATAGAAACTATCATGCTTGTTGTGAGAAGCTCTGGTTTGTGAGAAGCTTATACCCAAACCTGCCCCAAATGGGACAAGTTTTTTACCACGGCATGTTGACGCCGCTCCATGATAGCATGCCAAGTTTCATGAATTTCAGATGAGTTTTGGATCTACTAGAATTTAAAAACCAAGCATCTCAACGTTTTGCCGGCAATCAACAGTGCCCTGGTGTTTGAATTTCATTTCCATCTCTTGCATGGGACCTAGAAATTCACCCAAGGAGACACATGTGATTTTTCAACCAACTTTGGTGCACTGGAGCATGTGCTTGTAGTTCAAATTTGAATTATGCACATGAAATGCCTAGAAAACCTAGTTAATGTATAAAAAAGGCCAAATGAACCCCGAAAAATTCCAAGATTAAAACAACACTCCTGTTGTTCTATGTTGACACTAGAAATTTTTTGAAAGCAATAAGAGGCAATGGATATCGCTCCGTCCCCAAAGGTGGCACGTTCCCTACCGAAACCATCACGCTTGTTGTGAGAAGCTCTGGTTTGTGAGAAGCTTATACCCAAACCTGTCCCCCAATGGGACAAAAAAATTACCACGGCATGTTGATGCCGCTCCATGATACCATGCCAAGTTTCATGAATTTCAGACGAGTTTTGGATTTACTAGAATTTAAAAACCAAGTATCTCACCATTTTGCCGGCAATCAACAGCGCCCTGGTGTTTGAAATTCATTCTCATTTCTTGCATGGGACCTAAGCATGCACCCAAGGACACAGATTTGATTTTTCAACCAATTTATATGCACCGGAGCATGTGCATGTACTTTAATTTTGAATTGTGCACCTGAAATGGCTAGAAACCAGTTTAATGTATAAAATGTCCAAACGAACCCTGAATAATTCCAATTCTTTTACGACACACATATAGTTGCATGTTCACTGCAGATAAAAGGTCTAGCAATTCAAACAACGTCCATTGCCGTTGTGACCCCATTATGTAATTCAAATCAAGTAGATCCCACACAGCTTATTATCACCAACCGTGTGAGATGTAGTACAAAATATTTTGGAGCACCGTCGGTGTATAGTACGCCTATGGCTTACGCGAGAAGGTGTGTCGGCTATAGTCCACAGCCGGCGTGTCAAGCACACTAGCTCGCTCCCCAAATACTCCCGCCTCTGCATCCCTTGCAATCTCGAAAATATTACTGCCTCGTAATCTCGAAAATATCTACCGCCTGGAAGGTTTTAATGTTTGATAGCACACAATTAGTATGTGCGGACCGTGTGCGATGTCTGTTACTCCCGCTCTGCTTCAGTCCCTTGATTCAAATTTTCAGTAGCCCCGGCATTTTACCCCGCCTCTGCATCCCTCGCAATCTCAAAAATAACTGCTCGCCCTGGATCCGAATTTTCAGTAGCCCCGCCTAGTAAAATCTTCAGTTGCCGTAGTATTTCCTCAAACACAACCTTTCCTCCCCGCCCCCTCCACACATACCCCAAAACCTCCGCTCACAGAGACACACACAACCCTCGGAACCATTGGTTGGTCGCCGCCATCGTCGGCGCCTCCATCCTCAACCTCTACATGTGTGCCGGGGAGCTCGAGGAGCCAATGGCCAAAAAGAGGTTTATCGCGGCCTTTTCGCCTGACACCGGCGAGGTGGCCGCTGAGGTGTCCCCATCATCCTCCGCGGGCCCGATCCGCCGTCGCCGGTCCCCCGATCCGCCCGCCGCCATGCCCCTATGCCGGTTCGAGGACTTCCCCGTCCTCCCTCGGACCCGGCAGCCGACGAGGTCCTACCTCGGGGTCTGGCAGCGGCGGTGGGGGACGTGGGTCGCCGAGATTATAGATCAGGAGACCCACACCCGCCGGTTGCTCGGTATCTTCCACGCGGCTGAGCTCGCGGCCATGGAGTACGACCACTGGTAGGTCCACTACCACGGCGCGACAGCTAGGCTCAATTTCCCCTTCGACACACGTCCGGTCGACCTCGTTCCGCCAGAGCCAGGGGTGGTGAGCTTGGCTATGGCGCGGGAGGACCGCGAGGCGTGGGAGCGCCTTGAGGCCGAGGCCGCCGACGAGGCCTACATGCAAGAGCTCCGCCGGCAGCACCCGGAGCTCATGGAGGTGGAACGGGCGATCTTTGCCGGCGCGGAGGGCGGCGAGGTTATCGTGCTCTCCTCCGATGACGAGGTCGAAGGCGGCGAGGACGGCGGCGTGGAGGGCGGCGAGGTTATCGTGCTCTCGTACGATGACGAGGTCGAAGGCGGCGGCGGCGGCGCGGAGGGCGTCGAGGTGGGCCCCGAGGACGAGGAGATCGATGTCGACGAGTGGAGGAGTGCCTTCCCCAACGACCCCGACGACGGTACCGGCCCAGACCTGGGCTCGCGGCACACCGTACATGACGAGGAAGGATTGGCTCGACCTCTACTTCGATCGAAAGTAGGTTAGCTTAGTTTAAATTTATGTTTATGTTCGGTTATGCAAAACTATCTATGTTTATGTTTTATGTTCGGTTATTCCTGATGCAGTCAACACACATTTCCACTTCTTGTTTTGCTTAACTAGCGTGCTTAAGCCTGCACACTAAATCTCTCGTCTGTAGATTATGTTGTCTACCATGGATATATTTGGTTGATGTTTAGCCTGTTGTGCTTAACATGCCTTTATATGTACTCATGCAGGACAATATTGAGAACAGTGTTGTTTTTCATCGAGGTTAGTTTCATCGCATTGCTTATATGTACTCACTGTTCAGGATATCGGTAGTTGGTACCATATAGCCTGGGGCTGATAAGGGATTAATCGTTGAATCGGACATTTCACTGAATATATCTGTAACCCATTTATCAGTAGGTTAACTAGGGCCACATTTAATATCTGAGGCTACATAGCAACATGCATTGTACTGAATGACCAAATATACAATCCCAGGCTACATAGCAACAAGGAAGAGTGTTACCTTAATGTTCTGATGATGTCTAGATATACATGTAATAAAATCTTATATAATGGGATGGAAGGAGTGTTGTACTACATCATTTTTCAATTGTTGTTTAGCTTCTAATATTAACTTGGTGCTTTTAGGTACATATATCATTGCCAAAGATCCACACTTTGACCCTTTCTGCATATGGGGCAATGATATATTCATGAACCAGCATCAAGTGAGGAAACTGATAAAGATTGTTATTAAAATGGGTCAAAAGATGTCAATCGAACTATTTGTTTACACTTTATGCAAGACAACAGTGAACTGCAGGATGGTAAGTAAGAACCCTGTAGCCTTCTTTTTACTGCCCGTAATGAGTTGTGTTAGATGACAATATCTGAATCTTTTTTCTTTTGCAGTGGATCCTGAAGCAGTTTACTCAAGATTACCTCTCAAAGTACATGATTGGCGGCCGGCCATCACAAGGGGTTGGACTAGAGTCCTGCATGCCTTCTGCATCCAGGAGAGCACAATAGGGCCATTCCGCATCACCTTGTTCAGCGACCGGAATGTCTGTCGCCTCTTTGTTTACCATGTGTAATAGTACAAGTATAGAACCCTGGTTCATCATTCTTTATTTGGTGCTTATGTAATTCTTAAACATATGTACCTGTGAATCGAAAAATGCATAGGTTGTTTGAACCTGATGGATATGAACAAAGCTATAGCCTACTTTCAAGTTTAAATTAGGTACAATTTTAAATAGCAGCAATTAAATTAGGGTGAAATTACGTTGTGCAGGTCATTACGGCACGCACGGTTGGTAAAACACAAATGTTTGCGATATACACCATAACCCAAGACGGTTCACAGAGAGGAAACGTGTGCAAACATGCACACAGTTGCCATTTGCAAAGCGTGTGTGATGTCAAACACTATCACATATGGTGCTGGAAAACTAGATATGTGTGATTGTCTACCTATCATACACGGTTTGTAATCATGAACTGTTTGTGATGTGCCAGGCATCATAAAACTCCCGTGCCTGGAATCTGCCTGGAAAGCTCCCGTGCCTGGAATCTGCCTGGTTTTAGGTAAAACCACGAAACTCCGACTGTGATGGCAATGCAAGCACAAACGAGTAGCAAGGAGGAAGCGTTTGGGATATTCGAGATACCGAAAACGGTTATATAGGGACAACTGTATGCATCAAGGCTCCCTATCCCCGACGGTTTCTGGGTCGTGTGGGAAGGACCCCCCTATCGCCCACACTCACTTGGCGACGGTTCCAAATGACGTTGCCGAAAGGGGTTAAAAACCGTTTGTATAGCACCGACGCGTACCAGTGGTATAACAGCAACCAGGATTTCATAATCGAATTACATCAGATAGCTTCGGCACTCCGTTATGCCATTACACAACAGCACCAAGTTTCACATGCAGCATCAAAAACCTTTGGAAAGTAGCATCATACACGGTAAATAGACAGATGAATCTCATATGGGAAACTGCAGAAGCAGAAGGCAAATATTGAGCCTTCAGTGATGTTGAATGTCCTTGCAACTTTAGGCCAGTGGCTATGGATAATTGCCCGCCCAACCTTCGTCCTCTTCAGCAAGCCTTCAATATTGTACTGTGGGTGTTGAATGAATACCTTCCTCGCCTCTTGACCATTCATGTGGTTTGAGAGGTAATCATCGGTGAACTGCTTTGAAAAGTACTGAAAACAAAGATATGCATAAATCGCTGTTATAAATTTTGAAATGGCGCAAGGGGTAAAAACAAGGTAAAAGAGTTAGTAGCATCCTATAGTTGACTGATGTCTTCTTCATTGTGCAAACAAAGATCTTGCTGTTATTCGTCGCAAGGTTCTTCACCCTAACAATCTTTCTGAGTTTCTTGACTTGACTGATATTCATGGACATCTCATTTCCCCATATGCAAAATGGGTCAAACAGTGGGTCTAAGCCTCTGACAGCAGGACCTACATGTCCAAGACCAAATTGTAAGAAACCTAAATATTAGAATGATTCCTGCAACTGCACAATAATGTGCTATTACCCAAAGGACCATGCTTGAACAAACCTCGTTGGTAAACCGCAGTGTCTCCCATTGTTTCCGTGCAACACACATAAGCACTACAAAAAAATACACTTCAAGGAGTTCAAGGAGTTGACTGCGATGAGACTTTCTCACTCATAGCGATGCTAAGAGTCTGTTGGAATTATATTAGCAGTTACTGCATTATTTATGAAATCTTGCTGGTAGGATGTTAAAAACATTGTTTCCTCGACGATTTTCTTGGGGAAAGGTTGTATGTGATACAACCAGAAGGTTTTGTCAATCCTGAAATATGCTAACAAGTATGCAAAGCTCCAGCAATCCTTCTAAGGACTGGAGTAAGCATCTCGGAGATGGAATGTACGCTTTGATGAATGATCAAAGATTTTGGGTTTTTACAAAGTTTATGAGAAACTTGTATTTCCAAAGAAGTGAGTGGGAGCACTATAGAATTTTTGATGAGTATATGTTGTTAACATATTGTTGATCAAAAATGACGTAGAATTTCTGGAAAGCATACAGGGTTATTTGAAAAGTTTTTTTCAATGGAAAACCTGGATTAAGCTACTTGAACATTGAGCATCAAGATCTATAAGGATAGATCAAAAACGCTTAATAGTACTTTCAAATGAATACATACCGTGACAAGATTTTGAAGGAGTTCAAAATAGATCAGCAAAGAAGGAGTTCTTGGCTGTGTTACAAGGTGTGAGTATTGAGTAAGACTCAAGACCTGACCACGGCAGAAGAGAGAGAAAGGACGAAGGTAATCCCCTATGCTTTAGACGTAAGCTCTACAATATGCTATGCTGTGTACCGCACCTGAAGTGTGCCTTTCCATGAGTCAGTCAAGGGGTACAAGAGTGATCGGATCACATGACAGCGGTCGAACTTATCCTAGTAACTAGTGGACTAAGGAATTTTCTCGATTATGGAGGTGGTAAAAGAGTTCGTCGTAAAGGGTTACGTCGATGCAAACTTTGACACTAATCCGGATGACTCTGAGTAGTAAACCGGATTCGTATAGTAGAGCAATTATTTGGAATAGCTCCAAGTAGCGCGTGGTAGCTGCATCTACAAGATGACATAGAGATTTTTAAAGCACACACGGATCTGAAAGGTTCAGACCTGTTGACTAATAACCTCTCTCACAAGCGAGATATGAACAAACCCCATGGGTGTTGGATTCATTACAATCACATAGTGATGTGAACTAGATTATTGACTCTAGTGCAAGTGGGAGACTGTTGGAAATATGCCCTAGAGGCAATAATAAAATGGTTATTATTGTATTTCCTTGTTCATGATAATTGTCTATTGTTCATGCTATAATTGTATTAACTGGAAACCGTAATACATGTGTGAATACATAGACCACAACATGTCCCTAGTAAGCCTCTAGTTGACTAGCTCGTTGATCAATAGATTGTTATGGTTTCCTGACCATGGACATTGGATGTCATTGATAACGGGATCACATCATTAGGAGAATGATGTGATGGACAAGACCCAATCCTAAGCATAGCACAAGATCGTGTAGTTCGTTTGCTAAGAGCTTTTCTAATGTCAAGTATCATTTCCTTAGACCATGAGATTGTGCAACTCCCGGATACCGTAGGAATGCTTTGGGTGTACCAAACGTCACAACGTAACTGGGTGGCTATAAAGGTGCACTACAGGTATCTCTGAAAGTGTCTGTTGGGTTGGCACGAATCGAGACTGGGATTTGTCACTCCGTATGAGGGAGAGGTATCTCTGGGCCCACTCAGTAATGCATCATCATAATGAGCTCAATGTGACTAAGGAGTTAGCCACGGGATCATGCGTTACGGAACGAGTAAAGAGACTTGCCGGTAACGAGATTGAACAAGGTATTGGGATACCGACGATCGAAGCTCGGGCAAGTAACACACCGATGGACAAAGGGAATTGTATATGGGATTGATTGAATCCCCGACATCGTGGTTCATCCGATGAGATCATCGTGGAACATGTGGGAGCCAACATGGGTATCCAGATCCCGCTATTGGTTATTGGCCGGAGAATGTCTCGGTCATGTCTACATGGTTCCCGAACCCGTAGGGTCTACACACTTAAGGTTCGGTGACGCTAGAGTTGTTATGGGAAATAGTATGTGGTTACGGAAGGCTGCTCGGAGTCCCGGATGAGATCCCGGATGTCACGAGGAGTTCCGAAATGGTCCGGAGACGAAGATTTATATATGGGAAGTCCTTATTCGGTTGCCGGAAGTGTTCGGGGGTCTATCGGTATTGTACCGGGACCACCGGAAGGGTTTTGGGGGTCCACCGGGAGGGTCCACCTGCCTCGGAGGACCCTATGGGCTGAATATAGAGGGGAACCAGCCCCTAGGTGGGCTGGGTGCCAAAACCCCCTAGGGCCCATGCGCCTAGGGTTGGGGGGGGGACCTAAAGGGGGCGCCCCCCTTGGCTTGGGGGGCAAGCCTCCCCCCTTGGCCGCCGCCCCCCTCTAGATCCATCTGAAGGGGCCGGCCCCCCTCTCCCTTGCCCCTATAAATAGAGGGGGGTGGGAGGGCAGCCGCACCACATCCAAGGCGCAGCCCTTCCCCTCCCCAACACCTCCTCCTCCTCCCGCGAAGCTTGGCAAAGCTCTGCCGGAGAACCACGAGCTCCATCGCCACCACGCCGTCGTGCTGCTGGAGTTCTCCCTCAAATTCTCCTCTCCCCTTGCTGGATCAAGAAAGAGGAGACGTCCCCGGGCTGTACGTGTGTTGAACACGGAGGCGCCGTCCGTTCGGCGCTAGATTTGAATCGCCGCGAGTACGACTCCATCAACCGCGTTCTTGTAACGCTTCCGCTTAGCGATCTTCAAGGGTATGAAGATGCACTCCCTCTCTCTCATTGCTAGCATCTCCTAGATTGATCTTGGTGACACGTAGGAAAATTTTGAATTATTACTACGTTCCCCAACAGTGGCATCATGAGCTAGGTCTATGCGTAGATTCTATGCACGAGTAGAACACAAAGTAGTTGTGGGCGATGATTTGTTCAATTTGCTTACCGTTACTAGTCTTATCTTGATTTGGCGGAATTGTGGGATGATGCGGCCCGGACCGACCTTACACGTACACTTACGTGAGACAGGTTCCACCGACTGACATGCACTTGATGCATAAGGTGGCTAGCGGGTGTCTGTCTCTCCCACTTTAGTCGGATCGGATTCGATGAAGAGGGTCCTTATGAAGGGTAAATAGAAATTGGCATATCACCGTTGTGGCTTTTGCGTAGGTAAGAAACGTTCTTGCTAGAAACCCATAGCAGCCACGTAAAACATGCAACAACAATTAGAGGACGTCTAACTTGTTTTTGCAGGGTATGCTATGTGATGTGATATGGCCAAAAGGATGTGATGAATTATATATGTGATGTATGAGATTGATCATGTTCTTGTAATAGGAATCACGACTTGCATGTCGATGAGTATGACAACCGGCAGGAGCCATAGGAGTTGTCTTAATTTATTGTATGACCTGCGTGTCAATGAAAAACGCCATGTAATTACTTTACTTTATTGCTAACCGTTAGCCATAGTAGTAGAAGTAATAGTTGGCGAGACAACTTCATGAAGACACGATGATGGAGATCATGATGAGGAGATCATGGTGTCATGCCGGTGACGAAGGTGATCATGCCGCGCCTCGAAGATGGAGATCAAAAGGCGCAAGATGATATTGGCCATATCATGTCACTTTATGATTTGCATGTGATGCTTGTCATGTTTACATCTTCTTTGCTTAGAACGATGGTAGCATAAATAAGATGATCCCTCGCTAAAATTTCAAGAAAGTGTTCCCCCTAACTGTGCACCGTTGCGAAGGTTCATTGTTTCGAAGCACCACGTGATGATCGGGTGTGATAGATTCTAACGTTCGCATACAACGGGTGTAAGCCAGATTTACACATGCGAAACACTTAGGTTGACTTGACGAGCCTAGCATGTACAGACATGGCCTCGGAACACAAGAGACCGAAAGGTCGAACATGAGTCGTATAGTAGATGTGATCAACATGGAGATGTTCACCGTTGATGACTAGTCCGTCTCACGTGATGATCGGACACGGTCTAGTCGATTCGGATCATGTATCACTTAGATGACTAGAGGGATGTCTATCTAAGTGGGAGTTCATTAAATAATCAGATGAACTTAATTATCATGAACATAGTCAAAAGGTCTTTGCAAATTATGTCGTAGCTTATGCTTTAGTTCTACTGTTTAAGATATGTTCCTAGAGAAAATTTAGTTGAAAGTTGATAGTAGAAATTATGTGGACTGGGTCCGTAAACTGAGGATTATCCTCATTGCTGCGCAGAAGGCTTATGTCCTTAATGCACCGCTCGGTGTGTGAACCTCGAGCGTCGTATGTGGATGTTGTGAACATCTGACATACACGTTTTGATGACTACGTGATAGTTCAGTGCGTAATGCTAACGGTTTAGAATTGAGGCGCCAAAGACATTTTTGAAATGTCGCAGAACATATGAGATGTTCCAAAGACTGAAATTGGGATTTCAGACTAGTGCCCACGTCAAGAGGTATGAGACCTCTGACAAGTTTCTTCAGCCTGCAAACTAAGAAAAGCTCAATTGTTGAGCATGTGCTCAGATTGTCTGAGTACTACAATCGCTTGAATCGAGTGGGAGTTAATCTTCCAGATGAGATAGTGATGGTTCTCCATAGTCACTGCCACCAAGCTATTAGAGCTTCGTGATGAACTATAACATACCAGGGATAAACATGATGATCCTTGAGCAACTCGCGATGTTTGACACCGCGAAAGTAGAAATCAAGTAGGAGCATCAATTGTTGATGGTTAGTAAAACCACTAGTTTCAAGAAGGGCAAGGGAAAGAAGGGATACTTCATGAAACGGCAAATCAGTTGCTGCTCTAGTGAAGAAACCCAAGGTTGAACCCAAACCCAAGACTAAGTGCTTCTGTAATGAGGGGAACGGTCACTGAAGCAGAACTACCCTAGATACTTGGTAGATGAGAAGGCTGGCAAGGTCGACAGAAGTATTTGGATATACGTTATATTAATGTGTACTTTACTAGTACTCCTAGTAGCACCAGGGTAATAAATACCAGTTTGGTTGCTAAGTGTTAGTAACTCGAAATAAAAGGCTGCGAAGACTAGCTAAAGGTGAGATGACGATATGTGTTGGAAGTGTTTCCAAGGTTGATGTGATCAAACATCGCATGCTCCCTCTACCATCGGGATTGGTGTTAAACCTAAATAATTGTTATTTGGTGTTTGCGTTGAGCATAGACATGATTGGATTATGTTTATCGCAATACGGTTTTTCATTTAAGGAGAATAATGGTTACTCTGTTTATTTGAATAATACCTTCAATGGTCTTGCACCTAAAATGAATGGTTTATTGAATCTCGATCGTAGTGATACACATGTTCATGCCAAAAGATATAAGATAGTAATGATAGTACCACATACTTGTGGCACTGCCATTTGAGTCATATTGGTATAAAACGCATGAAGAAGCTCCATGGTGATGGATCTTTGGACTCACTCGTTTTTGAAAAGATTGAGACATGCGAACCATGTCTATTGGTAGATATGCATGAAGAAACTCCATACAGATGGATCGTTTGGACTCACTTGATTTTGAATCACTTGAGACATGCAAATCATACCACATGGGCAAGATGACTGAAAGGCCTCGTTTTCAGTAAGATGGAACAAGAAAGCAACTCGTTGGAAGTAATACATTTTGATGTGTGCAGTCCAATGAGTGCTGAGGCACGCAGTGGATATCGTTATGTTCTTAGTTCACAGATGATTTGAGTAGATGCTAAGTATATTTACTTGATGAAACACAAGTCTGAATTATTGAAAGGTTCAAGTAATTTCAGAGTGAAGTTGAAGATCGTCGTGACAAGAGGATAAAATGTCTATGATATGATCATAGAGATGAATATCTGAGTTACGAGTTTGGCACACAATTAAGACATTGTGGAAATTGTTTCACAACTAATACCACCTGGAACACCATAGTGTGATGGTGTGTCCGGACATCATAACTGCACCCTATTGGATATGGTGCATACCATGATGTCTCTTATCGAATTACCACTATCGTTTATGGGCTAGGCATTAGAGACAACCGCATTCACTTTAAATAGGGCACCACGCAATTCCGTTGAGACGACACCGTATGAACTATGGTTTAGAGAAACCTAAGCTGTCGTTTCTTAAAAGTTTGGGGCTGTGACGCTTATGTGAAAAAGTTTCAGGCTGATAAGCTTGAACCCAAAGCGGATAAATGCATCTTCATAGAATACCCAAAATAGTTGGGTATACCTCCTATTTCAGATCCAGAAGCAAAAGTGATTGTTTCTAGAAACGGGTCCTTTCTCGAGGAAAAGTTTCTCTCGAAAGAATTGAGTGGGAGGATGGTGGAGACTTGATGAGGTTAATGAACCGTCACTTCAACTAGTGTGTAGCAGGGCACAGGAAGTTGTTCTACACCAATTGAAGTGGAAGCTTATGATAGTGATCATGAAACTTCGGATCAAGTCACTACCAAACCTCATAGGTCGACAAGGATGCGTACTACTTCAGACTGGTACGCAATCCTGTCTTGGAAGTCATGTTGCTAGACAACAATGAACCTACGAGCTATGGAGAGGCGATGATGGGCCCGGATTCCGACGAATGGCTCGAGGCCATAAAATCCGAGAGAGGATCCATGTATAAAAGCAAAGTATAGACTTTGGAAGAACTACTTGATGGTCGTAAGGCTGTTGGGTGCAGATGGATTTTAAAAGGAAGACGGACAATGATGGTAAGTGTCACCATTAAGAAAGCTCGACTTGTCGTTAAGATGTTTTCCGACAAGTTCAAGGAGTTGACTGCGATGAGACTTTCTCACTCGTAGCGATGCTAAGAGTCTGTTGGAATTATATTAGCAGTTACTGCATTATTTATGAAATTTTGCTGATAGGATGTCAAAACATTGTTTCCTCGACGATTTTCTTGAGGAAAGGTTGTATGTGATACAACCAGAAGGTTTTGTCAATCCTGAAAGATGCTAACAAGTATGCAAAGCTCCAGCAATCCTTCTAAGGACTGGAGTAAGCATCTCGGAGTTGGAATGTACGCTTTGATGAGATGATCAAAGATTTTGGGTTTTTACAAAGTTTATGAGAAACTTGTATTTCCAAAGAAGTGAGTGGGAGCACTATAGAATTTTTGATGAGTATATGTTGTTAACATATTGTTGATCAGAAATGATGTAGAATTTCTGGAAAGCATACAGGGTTATTTGAAAAGTGTTTTTCAATGGAAAACCTGGATTAAGCTACTTGAACATTGAGCATCAAGATCTATAAGGATAGATCAAAAACGCTTAACAGTACTTTCAAATGAATACATACCGTGACAAGATTTTGAAGGAGTTCAAAATAGATCAGCAAAGAAGGAGTTCTTGGCTGTGTTACAAGGTGTGAGTATTGAGTAAGACTCAAGACTTGACCACGGCAGAAGAGAGAGAAAGGACGAAGGTCATCCCCTATGCTTTAGACGTAAGCTCTACAATATGCTATGCTGTGTACCGCACCTGAAGTGTGCCTTGCCATGAGTCAGTCAAGGGGTACAAGAGTGATCCAGGAATGGATCACATGACAGCGGTCGAACTTATCCTTAGTAACTAGTGGACTAAGGAATTTTCTCGATTATGGAGGTGGTAAAAGAGTTCGTCGTAAAGGGTTACGTCGATGCAAACTTTGACACTAATCCGGATGACTCTGAGTAGTAAACCGGATTCGTATAGTAGAGCAATTATTTGGAATAGCTCCAAGTAGCGCGTGGTAGCTGCATCTACAAGATGACATAGAGATTTGTAAAGCACACACGGATCTGAAAGGTTCAGACCCGTTGACTAATAACCTCTCTCACAAGCGAGATATGAACAAACCCCATGGGTGTTGGATTCATTACAATCACATAGTGATGTGAACTAGATTATTGACTCTAGTGCAAGTGGGAGACTGTTGGAAATATGCCCTAGAGGCAATAATAAAATGGTTATTATTGTATTTCCTTGTTCATGATAATTGTCTATTGTTCATGCTATAATTGTATTA
This sequence comes from Triticum aestivum, assembly GCF_018294505.1. NCBI lineage: Eukaryota > Viridiplantae > Streptophyta > Magnoliopsida > Poales > Poaceae > Triticum > Triticum aestivum. Next base: position 426,144,272 of record NC_057799.1, on the reverse strand, counting down.
ACTGGAAACCGTAATACATGTGTGAATACATAGACCACAACATGTCCCTAGTAAGCCTCTAGTTGACTAGCTCATTGATCAATAGATGGTTATGGTTTCCTGACCATGGACATTGGATGTCATTGATAACGGGATCACATCATTAGGAGAATGATGTGATGGACAAGACCCAATCCTAAGCATAGCACAAGATCGTGTAGTTCGTTTGCTAAGAGCTTTTCTAATGTCAAGTATCATTTCCTTAGACCATGAGATTGTGCAACTCCCGGATACCGTAGGAATGCTTTGGGTGTACCAAACGTCACAACGTAACTGGGTGGCTATAAAGGTGCACTACAGGTATCTCCGAAAGTGTCTGTTGGGTTGGCACGAATCGAGACTGGGATTTGTCACTCCGTATGACGGAGAGGTATCTCTGGGCCCACTCGGTAATGCATCATCATAATGAGCTCAATGTGACTAAGGAGTTAGCCACGGGATCATGTGTTACGGAACGAGTAAAGAGACTTGCTGGTAACGAGATTGAACAAGGTATTGGGATACCGACGATTGAATCTCGGGCAAGTAACACACCGATGGACAAAGGGAATTGTATACGGGATTGATTGAATCCCCGACATCGTGGTTCATCCGATGAGATCATCGTGGAACATGTGGGAGCCAACATGGGTATACAGACCCCGCTATTGGTTATTGGCCGGAGAACGTCTCGGTCATGTCCACATGGTTCCCGAACCCGTAGGGTCTACACACTTAAGGTTCGGTGACGCTAGAGTTGTTATGGGAAATAGTATGTGGTTACCGAAGGTTGTTCAGAGTCCCGGATGAGATCTCGGACGTCATGAGGAGTTCCGGAATGGTCCGGAGATGAAGATTTATATATGGGAAGTCCTTATTTGGTTGCCGGAAGTGTTCAGGGGTCTATCGGTATTGTACCGGGACCACCGGATGGGTTCCGGGGGTCCACCGGGAGGGTCCACCTGCCCCAGAGGACCCTATGGGCTGAATATAGAGGGGGACCAGCCCCTAGGTGGGCTAGGCGACAAAAACCCCTAGGGCCCATGCGCCTAGGGTTGGGGGGAACCCTAAAGGGGGAGCCACCCTTGGCTTGGGGGGCAAGCCTCCCCCCTTGGCCACCGCCCCCCCTCTAGATCCATCTGGAGGGGCCGGCCCCCCTCTCCCTTGCCCTTATAAATAGAGGGGGGTGGGAGGGAAGACGCACCACATCCAAGGCGCAGCCCTTCCCCTCCCCAACACCTCCTCCTCCTCCCGCGAAGCTTGGCGAAGCTCTGCCGGAGAACCACGAGCTCCATCGGCAGCACGCCGTCGTGCCGCTGGAGTTCTCCCTCAACTTCTCCTCTCCCCTTGCTGGATCAAGAAGGAGGAGACGTCCCCGGGCTGTACGTGTGTTGAACGTGGAGCCGCCGTCCGTTCGGCGCTAGATCGGATCTTCCACGATTTGAATCGTCGCGAGTACGACTCCATCAACCGCGTTCTTGTAACGCTTCCGCTTAGCGATCTTCAAGGGTATGAAGATGCACTCCCTCTCTCTCGTTGCTAGCGTCTCCTAGATTGATCTTGGTGACACGTAGGAAAATTTTGAATTATTACTACGTTCCCCAACATGTATGGCCCATGACATCTTTCGGCCCATATGAGGCCCTTATTACTCTCGGCCCATTAACGGCCCGTGGTAAAACTGGCCCGTAATGAACAGTGTATCACTTTATACCCATTAACGGCACGTGGTGAAACTGGGCCGTAATGAATAGTGTACCACTTTATACCCATTAACGGCCCATTATTCTGTTGGGCCGTTTCCAGCCCATGTTATCTTTCGGCCTTCTCGGGGCCCATTTATTCTTGGGCTCATTTCCACATTTGTTTACTTACGGCCTGTTACTGTCATTTTCTGCTTGTGGGCCAAATTCAGCCCGTGGTTACAGTCGGCCCGTTTGTGGCCCGTTAATACGTTGGGCCGTTTTCATAGCGTCATCAAAATATGGGCGATTAACGACGGCCCGTTATGGTCGGCCCATGAACGGACGATTTCAACTCTAGCCCATTTACGGCCATAATGTGGTCTGTTATTGGCCCATGTTTGGCCAACTGATCATATGGCCCGTAGAAGGCCCATTGATGATACGGCCCATAGAAGGCCCATTGTGTCTACGACCCGTATAAGGCCCATTGTTTCTATGCCACGTAGAAGGCCCATTGTTTCTACGGCCCTTAGAAGGCCCATTGTTTCTACGGCACGTAGGAGGCCCATGTTAACTACAGCCGGTGGGCATCAAAGTTCGCCACCAGTGCAAATATAGGGAACACCCTACACTATACAAAAATGGCTTGCTGTTTTCTTCACCGGTGGTTGCACGTTAAGAACAAATTTTGTATCGCACCAAAACAAATTACAACTATAAAACAAAAGGAAGGTTGGCATAAAAGTTATCAGTCTAGCAGATAAATGCACCACCAGAAGTTCAGAAGCTCAGTTCATTTGACCTAACTATTACGTTTTCATGCTGTATTGTCCGATGGAGCACCATAACCTTCGCCTTCAGCTCTCCTAGGCTCCTGGACAACATAGCAAATGTCTGATAGTCTGGTTTCAAAACCATGCATATCTTGACAACATCGAACAATGTCTCTCCTTGTTTCACAAAGGTTCTCTGTTAGGGAATGGACATGTGTCTGGAGCGCAGATACAACATTGTTTTGAGCTTGCATATCTTGATCATGAGGCAGTTTGGACGAGATTGCCTTAACAACCAAGCCAGTATTACGCAGGAACGTGCTTTTGGCACTGTTAGTGGACAAGTACTGACCCACTGCAGCAAGAGCTGACATTGCGGTTATAGTTGCCTCGCCACCTTCAGAAGGTGGCGGTTCCACCATTTTTTCCATAGCTTGCTGAAAAGTTGAGGTTTTACATTAGTAGTACCAGAACAGAAGATATTAAGGAGGCAGCAAAACCAAACAAAATAGCTTTGGTCTATATACAGAACTTATTCTGGTGAACCCATGTAAAATAATAGTTGTATTTTATTGCAAAGTCCATAATAAAACCAGGTTCCAAACATATGACCATGTACCATCGCTAATGTATTGTCTATTTCTTCACATTGTATTGAGGGCTAAGGATAAAGAGACGAAGTTTATAATACGGTAAGCATAGTATGACATCATTCATATCACAAAACAACTGAGAACAGACAAACAGGCAATTGTAACGTGGTGTGGGCAAGTCCAGCACGGAACTGGATTACAGGTCAAGATCAAAGGAACATCACTCCTCTCTTTTAAACCTTGTAAGGTGCAATGATATGCTAAGACAACTGTGTATAAAATTGAAAAGAGTAATAGACATTGGCTGCAAACCATGCAGTTCAAGGCACAAGTCAGAGTAAGTAGTAGTTAAAAGGCACGAGGATTAAGGACTTACAACAGCGGCTTTGACTGGTGTAGTCATGCCCTTCTTCTTGCTGGTGTGACAGTCCTTGAAGATTTCCACAGCATTTGGTTCAGGTACTTTTTGGTCCTTGCGGGCTTTCCTCTGCATTGGGAACAAGTCAATATAGATCTGATAATATGGTACAGCGAAAAGAGTGAAACAACAGCTAATTACAAGAGCCTCGCAGTGTGCAATATAGCTACGAGATTCTGTCGTCTGTTGGAATTTCACTTTCGTACGGTTGGCCTTGTTCTTTGAATAGTTCACCTACAAGAAGATAGATTTGTGTGGCACATGCGTAAATAGGACTTCAACATGTGATCTGATCACATATATATAATGTACCTGATACTTCGGATCGGACCAGTGTTTAACGAGGCCTCTCTAGTCTTCATCAGATATATTTTCCACTGGAGATGTCTGGGCAAGTTCACTGTTAGCCTTGCCTTCAAAGTGAGTTTTCCTCAAGTTATACCAATACTGTCGCAGAGCAGACTTGAAAACATGGGTGCAAGCTTGTCTGGTTGCATCATCTTGGCTATCCAACTTGAACCTCATCTGTTGAAAATTATGGGAGTCTCATTATCAGCAACCTAGAAAGTATTGGACAGAGCAAGACGATATTACTAGTTTCCATACATAACCATACTTACAGATAAATGGTCGAGGAAGGTGTTGAACTGGGTTTCGTCTTTGTCATTCCTGTACTGAATCCATGTTGGGAGGATACGTACATGACACCTAACAGCAACCGCTGCCTCTGATACTAACTTGGCTGACTCTGTAGCATCACGTGGCCTTTTTAAACCTGCCTCAAAACGGATCTCCATTCTTCCTCCTTAACCTATCGAGCATTATCCCTGGTGTTTGTTTCCTCTTGCACCTAGGTGCTAGTCCAACAACAAACATAGGAAGTGTTAGTGTACATCAAACTGTGAGACTACATATAAAGAAGCATGCAACTATAACTTGACTCCAGCAACTACCTTCTTGCTGTTGAAGCTCACAAAGTTCATCTGATCTTGCCAACTCATCTTGTGTCAACAGTGCTTTGTTAGTAGTGTCAGGTGGCAAGGGAGCTTGGGAACGTGCTGCTAGCTGAGTTGACCAACGAGTAAATCGTGCAGCTGGTGGTACTGTGGAAGGTGTTGTAACAACTATGGTTGTCTCTGTTTGGTGGCAGCTATTTGTTTCTGTTTGGCTTGTTCTGTAGCTCATTTAGCACGGGATACCCTGTCGGTACAATTTTCCGCTGGACTTTGACCTTCTATTGCACCATCAGTACCAGCTGAATCTGCAGGATTCTTTCGCTTCCCTTTCCCTGTCGTTCTGTCTTGCTTCCTCTTTCTCTGTGCCATGTTAAGTCAAGCCGACAAGAAAAACGAATAACAATTTAGTTCTTCAGAACAAATTGATGCATGATACAGACGAACTGAACTTTGATGTTAGACAACCACATGATAGGAGGATGTAATATGTAAGAAAAACGGGGCGGCATGAGATAACCAGAACTATGATGTGTAAACTAAGCATAAGACATTTCACTAAATTAGAAGCAATGCAATGGAAGGTAGACACCATATGAAAGATGCTACAAATATCGCTCTGCCAAGTTAACAGTGTCTCATCATAAATGTCGTTTAAACAAATGTGAAGCAGTACAAGAAATAAATCATATGCAAGATGCAAACAACATCACACTATCAAGTTAAAGGTCTCTCGTCATTAGTGCCATTGCATATTCACAGCATTGCATATTCACAGCTTATGATGTGTAAACTAAGGAGAAGGCATTTCAACAAATTAGAAGCAATGAAAGCTAGACACCATATGAAAGATGCAACGAATATCACTCTACCAAGTTAAAACTGTCTCGTCATATGTGTTATTTCAACAAATTAGTAGTACAAGCTAGAAAAGAATGCGAGATGTAACCTATATCACACTCCAAAGTCAAACATGTCTTATGATAAGTGATTGTTGCAGGTCACACAACAGTAGTAATTTCATGTAAGAACATGGTGTGATAGACAGATATTGTATGTTCTAGAAACAGGAACACGTGTCTTATTCAAGTATAATGTGTAAAGTAAGCAGATGGAATTCAACAAAATTAGAAGCAATACAAGCTAGACATCACACATAACATGCAACCACATATAACAGTGCCAAGTTAGAGGGAGCACCGGTGATGGTGCACTAGGGGAGACGTGCTCATCATAAACACAACTACGTTGAGTGTCTATGCATGTGTTGTCTTGGAAATCATCTTGGGGGGATGGAGGAGTAGAAATAGAGGCCCTCCATTTGGAAGGAGCACTTTTATCCGCTGCCTTGCTAACTTCCTTCCGCTTTATTGATTTTGAATTGTCAAGTAAAACCGACAAGAAAAAACAATAAAATTCTCTCTTCAGAACTCATTCATGCATGATACTGACAATCACTACTTTGATGTAAGGCAAACACATGATACCAGGATGGAATATGTACGAAAAACAGGACGGCATGGCATGTTCACAACTGTTTGTGTAAACTAAGCAGAAACCATTCCAACAAATAAGAAGCAATGCAAGCTAGACACCACATGAAAGATGCAACCAATATGACTCTGCCAAGTTAAAAGTGTCCCATCATAAATGGAATTTCAACAAATTAGAAGCAGCGCATGCTATAAATCATATGAAAGATGCAACTAATATCGCACTGCATATACTAAAGGTGTCTCGTCATATTGATTGATGCGGGATACAAAAAAAAATAGTTTTATGTAAGGACATGCTTAATAGACAGATGTACTATGTACTAAATATAGGAAGGCATGTCACATTAACAGGTATAATGTATAAGCTAACCAGAATAGCACATGCAGTTTAACCAGATTGGAAGAATTACAATCTAGACACCATATGCAACATGCAACCACATATCACGCTGCCAAATTAGAGCAAGCACCTGTGATGCTAGTGTAGGGGAATGCGGTAATCAACTACAGAGCTACGTTAACTATCTTCATCTAGCCTTGCTGTTTCTTGAGAATCATGTCGGGAGACTGACGCTGCATTCTTTAAATGAGGAGTAATCCACTTGCCTGACTGCCTCATCATAAGTGATTGATGAGGAATACACAAGAATATTAGTTTGATGTAAGAACATGGTTAATACACAGATGTACTAGTATGTACCAAAAACAGAAAGGCATGTCATATTCAAAGGTATAATGTGCAAGCTAAGCAGATAAAATTTAACCAAATTGGAAGCAATACAAGCTAGACATCCGGCTGGAGTGGTGAGCATGATCATCTAGGACCTGAGAGCCTGGTGGGAGGCGGGCTCCTTTGCCACCACATCGTGGCTTTTTAGTTGGCTTCCAGGTGATGCCTCTCTTTGCTGGGCTTGTGTCGGTGTACAAAAGTAGGGGCACTCCTTTGTACCCCTTTACTTGTGCACGGGCAGTCAGAGCCACGCGCCATGGCCACTCCTAGCAGGGCAAGGGAGGGAAGCTGGAGAGAAGCCAAACACACAGGACGGTCAAGGCAACGCCAAGACCAGAAACACAAGAGCAAAGGGGCGAGGTGGACTCCCCCGGCAAGACCCTTTTCGGGGCGGCCTCCGCGGCCCCGGCAAGAGCCTTGCCGGGGCAACTTGCCCGACACCCGCAGAGCGAGCCACCCTTGAGCCCAAAGGTTCCGAACGCCGTCAACAGCTACGTTGGGACCAGGGCTCGGGAGGAGCCTCCGTGGTGGCATGCAGGTCTTTGTCAAGACTATAGATATATGAGATCAGATGAGAACCAGAAGACGGAAACCCTCGGCGGGATCCTTGCCGAGGAGATCCACAAGACCCCCGGCAAGCGCCTTGCCGGGGACGACTGCAACGCCACGGCAAGACCCTTGTCGGGCCCCCGGCAAGGCCCTTGCCGAGGGCGTCAGCGGGGCCACAGCCAGGCCCACGTCGACCAAGACTCCACCGCCGTCCCCAAGCAGCTGCTAGCTCAACCAGCTGGGCAGGCACCTACGTGGCGACGGGCGGCCTCTACGCCAACTCGGCAAGCACCTGCGTGGTGGCATGTAGATCTTCGTGAAGACCCTACCACCGCGCCACCTCAGCTGCCTGCCTGCCTACATGGCGCCGCATGCATCACTGGCCTGGGCGCGTGTCGAAGCAAGGCGAGGCGGCAACGGACGGGACGGGCCTCGCTCCCGTCCCCGATAAAGCTAAGGGACACCTAAGCAACGCATTAAATGCGTCTTGTCCTGTAATACGTGCGATAAGCTCGTGCACTGTAGACCTTTCCACCTCCTGTGTGCCACTGTGGCAACCCCTTTTGCCTATAAAAGGAGGCCCGAAGCGACCAGGAGAGGGATTCAGCTTTTTGGAACTACGCAGCCACCGTAGCTAGTTCAGAAGCTCAAGAACACTCAATACATCCACCAAAGCAGGACTAGGGTTTTACGCATCCTTGCGGCCCGAACCTGGGTAAACGATCCTTGTGCTGGTTCTTGCTAGACCTGCTCTCCTCGCGACCCCGCGCCCGCCGACCGTAGTAGGGATTCCTGTGATCCCATAGGTGTCATTTTCCACCGACATCTTTGGCGCGCCAGGTAGGGGGCGCAATTGTGAGAATCTGGTCTAGTAGTTAGCCTAGCAGTTCTTCATCGCCATGGCTCCCAAGAAGAAGACGATCACGGCGATTGGCTCGTCAGGAGCTGAACGGCCCGTGCCAGTGCGGGCGAGCAGCGGGCCGGTCGCGGACAGGACCCGGGCCGCAGTCCGCAAGCACCAGCACCGCTCTGGCAGTCAGAGCCTGACGAGCGGCGTTGTTCGTGCGCCAGGCGGCGGGCCACATACCGCCAAATCCAAAGACGGAGCTGGGCCCCCCGCAGGCGGCGCGGGGCCCTCCAGGAGTGTCGTTGTGCCACCCACGGGCGGCGCAGCAACCACCAAGACGCCCACGCTGGCGCCCACAGCGCTCTCTTCCCAGGGTGCACGCGACAAGCAGCGCCACCATGCTGCAGACCCCGGACATCGCCGTGGGAAGAGTCATGTGCATCATCTGCGGGACGAAGGAGTCCAACATGCCCGCCGAAGTGCTGGCGAAAATGGCACGCGGCCGCTGGGCCGTGATAGAGCTCCTTCTAACGTGGTTAGAAGTCGAAGCGCGCCACGGTCCACGCAGCTGTCGCCACCACCCACGCCAGCAGAAGCTTTGGCGTGCGCGCAACTGCTCCTCGACTTCCCTCCTGCTGCGGAGAAGCTCGACGAGTGGAGAGCCACCATTCGGAGCCTCGTCGCCGTCGCCAATAAATATGATCCTCGATCAGCGGGGCCCTCGGGCCGCCGCTCCGTCGAACCACCGCATGCCAGCGGTGGAGGGGCCGGGGGTGATGCGGCCACCGTGCACTCTCCTCCTCCACGCCAGCCACCGCGGGTGTCGGTCCGTCGCGATGACGCTTGTGATAATATTTCCATAGCGTCGTCTGACCCATGGACCCACCGCGACCAACGCCAAGTTCTTCGAGAACAAGCCCATGAAGATGCTCGGACCACTATCGTGCGCCGGCGCGATACACGCCACCAGTCGGACAAATGAGCGGGACCCGCTATGGACCACCCAGCTCCGAGGGGCTCCGACGGCCTACCTTACGAGGTGGGTTACCCGGCCTTTACCCGTGAGCTACGGCAGTTCTAGTGGCCGTCCCACCGCACGTTCAAGACCGACGTCGGCGACAAGTACGATGGCAAGACCCATCTGTCAGAGTTCCTCAGCATCTACACCATCGTGATGCAAGCTGCCGGGGGCCGCGACGACAAGGTGCTTGCCAATTACTTCCCGTTGGCACTGAAGCCCAACGTCATGTCATGGTTGATGCACTTGCCGGCGGATTCCATTTCTTCTTGGTCGGATCTGTGCCATGAGTTCGTTGGTGCCTTCACCAGGGGCCACCAAGCTCATGGCCAGGCCAGTGATTTGCATATCATTCCCCAGAAGGAAGGGGAAACTCTGCGCAAGTACATCCAGAGGTTTAGCCGGGTGCAGTACAACATCCCCGAGGTTCATCTCGCCGCCGTGATCAGCGCGTTCCATCAGAACGTGCGCAACCGCAAGGTGCACAAAGAGCTGGCGATGAACAAGGTTAAGGATGTGGCCGAACTTTATGTTCTGGCCGATAGGTGCGCCCGGGCTGAAGAGGGAAGGAAGTACCCCGGCGAGGACGCCGGCGCGGAAACCGACTCTACTGATGAAGACACCGCCGCCCCGACGAAGAAGGCCGGCGTCACAATAGGAAACGCAAGGGCAAGACCGTGCTTGCCATCGAGGGATCCGACAGCATCGGCGCCGCCAAGAAGGCTAAGGCAGACGACCCCGGCAAGGAAATTGTCGGGTGCGCCGCTTGCCGGGCCTTGGCGGCTGCCGACAAGCCGGGGGCTCCGACAAGCAGTATTGCAAGATCCATCGCACCAAGGGCCACGACCTCCAGAACTGCAGACAAGTCGAGCTGCTTGCTGAGAAGCAAAAGGCCGAGTATGAGAGGCGGGACAAGGAGAAGGGCCAGGATGGTGCCGAGGGATCCGGCAAGAAGCGTGGCGGCCAAGGAGGTCGCTGCGGCAAGGATAACCAACAAGAGAGGCCTGCTCGGGGCCGCGACAAGAAGCAAGAAGATGATGATCATGATGAGGACGACGAGTCCGGCGAGCAAGAGTTCCAGAAGGCTACAGAGGCCATGTGCGTCGACGGTGGCGCCTCACTGCATACTTCTCACCGCCAGCTCAAACAGTGGGCGCGTGAGATTACAGCAGCGGAGCCCTCGTTCGATGCTCAGAAGCCGCTGAAGTGGTCCGGCACGCCCCTCATCTTTGACGCCGAGGACCACCCTGACCGCACAACTGCGGTTGATACGTCTCCAACGTATCTATAATTTTTTATTGCTCCATGCTATATTATATTCTGTTTTGGATGTTTAATGGGCTTTATTATACACTTTTATATTATTTTCGGGACTAACCTATTAACCGGAGGCCTAGCCCAAATTGTTGTTTTTTGCCTATTTCAGTGTTTCGCAGAAAAAGAATATCAAACGGAGTCCAAACGGAATGAAACCTTCAGGAACGTGATTTTCGGAACAAACATGATCCAGAGGACTTGGAGTCCACGTAAAGCAATCAACGTGGAGAGCACGAGGCAGGGGGGCGCGCCTACCCCCCCCCCCCAGGCGCGCCCTCCACCCTCGTGGGGCCCACGTTGCTCCACCGACGTACTTCTTCCTCCTATATATACCTACGTACCCCCAAACCATCAGAGGCATCCACGAAAACCTAATTCTACCGCCGCAACCTTCCGTACTCGTGAGATCCCATCTTGGGGCCTTTTCCGGCGTCCTGCCGGAGGGGGCATTGATCACGGAGGGCTTCTACATCAACACCATAGCCTCTCCGATGATGTGTGAGTAGTTTACCTCAGACCTTCGGGTCCATAGTTATTAGCTAGATGGCTTCTTCTCTCTCTTTGGATCTCAATACAAAGTTCTCCTCGATTCTCGTGGAGATCTATTCGATGTAATCTTATTTTGCGGTGTGTTTGTCGAGACCGATGAATTGTGGGTTTATGATCAAGTTTATCTATGAACAATATTTGAATCTTCTCTGAATTGTTTTATGTATGATTGGTTATCTTTGCAAGTCTCTTCGAATTATCAGTTTGGTTTGGCCTACTAGATTGATCTTTCTTGCAATGGGAGAAGTGCTTAGCTTTGGGTTCAATCTTGCGGTGTCCTTTCCCAGTGACAGCAGGGGCAGCAAGGCACGTATTGTATTGTTGCCATCGAGGATAACAAGATGGGGTTTATATCATATTGCATGAGTTTATCCCTCTACATCATGTCATCTTGCTTAAAGCGTTACTTCGTTCTTATGAACTTAATACTCTAGATGCATGCTGGATAGCGGTCGATGTGTGGAGTAATAGTAGTAGATGCAGGCAGGAGTCGGTCTACTTGTCGCGGACGTGATGCCTATATACATGATCATACCTAGATATTCTCATAACTATGCTCAATTCTATCAATTGCTCGAAAGTAATTTGTTCACCCACCATAATACTTATGCTCTTGAGAGAAGCCACTAGTGAAACCTATGGCCCCCGGGTCTATTCTCCATCATATTAATCTTCCAACACTTAGTTATTTTTATTGCTATTTTTTTTACTTTGCATCTTTATCATAAAAATACCAAAAATATTATCTTATCATATCTATCAGATCTCACTCTCGTAAGTGACCCTGAAGGGATTGACAACCCCTTTATCGTGTTGGTTGCGAGGTTCTTATTTGTTTGCGTAGGTGCGAGGGACTCGAGCGTAGCCTCCTACTGGATTGATACCTTGGTTCTAAAAAACTGAGGGAAATACTTACGCTACTTTACTGCATCACCCTTTCCTCTTCAAGGGAAAAACCAATGCAGTTCTTAAGAGGTAGCAAGAAGGATTTCTGGCGCCGTTGCCGGGGAGTCTACGCAATAGTCAACATACCAAGTACCCATCACAAACCCTTATCCCTCGCATTACATTATTTGCCATTTGCCTCTCGTTTTCCTCTCCCCCACTTCACCCCTTGCCGTTTTATTCGCCTTCTTCCCGTATGCCTTTTTGTTTGTGTTTCCACGTGCGTTCTATTTGCTTGCATCTTTGCTTGCTAAAAATCTATTGATATGGATCCACTTAAAGTGTTCTACTTGGATCATCTTCGATCCTTATGCGCTCGTGCTGAAACCCCAACTAGCCTAGTTGATGGGAAATCTTTAGATGAGCATGCTCATTTTGTGCGTCACCGTTTGTCTGAAAAAGGGAAACTCTTATGGAATCGAATAAACAAATTGTTGTGTTATGCTTGGAATCTTTGTGAAATTTGTGATATTACTTGTTGCTCTAAGAACCCTTAAAAACACCTTCCCTACCTATGTGAGTTTAATGAAAATAAAATTTTATCTTCTTATGCAAAGGGTGTTTATAGCTACTATGATATCGAACAAATTGAAGATTTTGTTGCTTTTAAGGGTTCTTATGAAGTTGCTTCTTTGATTGAAAAGTATGATACTACTCTTTACGAATCTGAAAATCTTGACATACTTGAATATTGCTATGAAAACTATGCTCATAATGTCTATGTCAAAGAATTTATTGAAAGAATGACCATTGCTTCTAAAGAAAATAATGATATGCACGAATCTATAGATAATTATGATTCCGATGATTTGATTGAAATATCCCTTGATGAACATGATGCTTGCTATCCTTGTGGCCATGATGCCAATATTTATGAAGATGAATTTGCTATAGTTCCTTACGTTAAACATGAGATCGTTGCTATTGCACCCATACTTGGTAGTTCCTTCGATGAAAAGCATGATTGCAATAATTTTAATATAAATTTTCTTAATGTCAATTGTGCTAATAATATGCAAAACCCTAAGCTTGGGGATGCTAGTTTTGCTATGCCTACTACTTGTTGCAATGATCATGATTGGGGTGATTCTTCTTATGATCTTGAAAATTTATTTAAACCCCATGATGAATATGAGATTGATAATAGTGTTTGCAATAATATTGAAACTGGGTTTGGGAGAGTGTCAACTTTAGATCCCACATATTTGAAGAATGTTCAATCTTATGAAATTTTTGATAAAAGTAGGTTTGGAGAGGTCATGACTTTAGTTAATGTTAATCCCACTATTTTGGAAGAGTGTCAACTTTGCATACATGTGGATCGTGCTAATAATATGTTTTGTGATAGCTATATTGTCGAATTTGCTTATGATCCTACATGTAATTATTATGAGAGAGGAAAATATGGTTTTAGAAATTTTCAGGTCACTAATTTCCTCTCGTTATGTTGAGATTGCTATTGTTTCTTTCTTCTTCCTTGCATATGCTAGATCTTGGTTGTCTTGATAATTTGTTTGCTTATAAAATGCCTATGCATAGGAAGTATGTTAGACTTATATGTGTTTACCACGTGTTTTATGATGCTCCCTTTGTGCTTCAATTATTGTCTTTCTTGTGAGCATCATTGAAATCTCAATGCCTAGCTAGGGGCGTTAAACGATAGCGCTTGTTGGGAGGCAACCCAATTTTAATTTTTGTTTTTTGCTTTTTGCTTATGTTTAGGAATAAATATTTTATATAGCCTCTGGTTATATTTGTTTTTATGTTTTAATTAGTGTTTGTGCCAAGTTAAACCTATAGGATCTTCTTGGATGATAGTTATTTGATCTTGCGGTAATTTCCAGAAACTTTCTGTTCACGAAAACAATTGTTAAAAATTACCAGAACGTGATATAATATTGCTTCCAATTGCAGAATATCAATAAAAAATTATTTAGGTCGTCCTATTTTGGCTGAATTTTTAGAGTTCCAGAAGTTTGCGTTAGTTACAGATTACTACAGACTGTTCTGTTTTTGACAGATTCTATTTTTCGTGTGCTGTTTGCTTATTTGGATGAATCTATGGCTAGTAAAATAGTTTATAAACCATAGAGAAGTTGGAATACAGTAGGTTTAACACCAATATAAATAAATAATGAGTTCATTATAGTACCTTGAAGTGGTCTTTTGTTTTCTTTCGCTAACGGAGCTCACGAGATTTTCTGTTAAGTTTTGTGTTGTGAAGTTTTCAAGTTTTGGGTAAAGATTTGATGGAGTATGGAACAAGGAGTGGCAAGAGCCAAAGCTTGGGTATGCCCATGGCACCCCAAGATAATCTAAGGACACCAAAAAGCCAAAGCTTGGGGATGCCCCGGAAGGCATCCCCTCTTTCGTCCTCATCCATCGGTAAATTTACTTGGAGCTATATTTTTATTCACCACATGATATGTGTTTTGCTTGGAGCGTCTTGTATGATTTGAGTCTTTATTTGTTAATTTTCCACAATCATCCTTGCTGTACACACCTTTTGAGAGAGACACACTTGATTCGGAATTTATTAGAATACTCTATGTGCTTCACTTATATCTTTTGAGCTATATAGTTTTTGCTCTAGTGCTTCACTTATATCTTTTAGAGCACGGTGGTGGGTTTGTTTTATAGAAACTATTGTCCTCTCATGCTTCACTTATATTATTTTGAGAGTCCTACGAAACAGCGTGGTAATTTGCTTTAATTATGATAGGCATCCAAGATTAGTAAAGAAAAAAAATCTTATGAGTGTGTTGAATACTATGAGAAGTTTGATGCTTGATAATTGTTTTGAGATATGAAGATGGTAATATTAGAGTCATGCTAGTTGAGTAGTTGTGAATTTGAGAAATACTTGTGTTAAAGCTTGTGATTCCCGTGGCATGCACGTATGGTGAACCGTTATGTGATGAAGTCGGAGCATGATTTATTTATTTATTGTCTTCCTTAGGAGTGGCGGTCGGGGATGAGCAATGGTATTTTCCTACCAATCTATCCCCCTAGGAGCATGCGTGTAATACTTTGTTTCGATAACTAATAGATTTTTGCAACAAGTATATGAGTTCTTTATGACTAATGTTGAGTCCATGGATTATACGCACTCTCATCCTTCCACCATTGCTAGCCTCTCTAATACCGCGCACTTTTCGCCGGTATCATAAACCCATATACCTTCCTCAAAACAGCCACCATACCTACCTATTATGGCATTTCTATAGCCATTCCGAGATATATTGCCATGCAACTTACCACCGCTCCGTTTACTATGACATGCTTCATCATTGTCATATTGCTTTGCATGATCATATAGTTGACATCGTATTTGTGGCAAAGCCACCGTTCATATTTTTTTTATATATGTCACTCTTGATTCATTGCATATCCCGGTACTCCGCCGGAGGCATTCACATAGAGTCATATTGTTGTTCTAAGTATTGAGTTGTAATTCTTGAGTTGTAAGTAAATAAAAGTGTGATGATCATCATTATTAGAGCATTGTCCCAAGTGAGGAAAGGATGATGGAGACTATGAGTCCCCCATAAGTCGGGATGAGACTCCGGACCAAATATAAAAAAGGGAGGCCATAAAAAAAGAGAAAAGGCCAAAAAAACTGAGAGAAAAAGAGAGAAGGGACAATGCTACTATCCTTTTACCACACTTGTGCTTCAAAGTAGCACCATGATATTCATGATAGAGAGTCTCTTATGTTGTCACTTTCATATACTAGTGGGAAATTTTCATTATAGAACTTGGCTTGTACATTCCAATGATGGGCTTCCTCAAAATGCCCTAGGTCTTCGTGAGCAAGCAAGTTGGATGCACACCCACTTAGTTTCTTTTGTTGAGCTTTCATATACTTATAGCTCTAGTGCATCCGTTGCATGGCAATCCCTACTCACTCACATTGATATCTATTGATGGGCATCTCCATAGCCCGTTGATACGCCTAGTTGATATGAGACTATCTTCTCCTTTTTGTCTTCTCCACAACCACCATTCTATTCCACATATAGTGCTATGTCCATGGCTCACGCTCATGTATTGCATGAAGATTGAAAAAGTTTGAGAACATGAAAAGTATGAAACAATTGCTTGGCTTGTCATCGGGCTTGTGCTTGATTAAATACTTTGTGTGATGAAGATAGAGCATAGCCAGACTATATGATCTTGTAGGGATAACTTTCTTTGGCCATGTTATTTTGAGAAGACATAATTGCTTAGTTAGTATGCTTGAAGTATTATTGTTTTTATGTCAATATTAAACTTTTGTCTTCAATCTTTCAGATCTGAACATTCATACCACAATTAAGAGAATTACATTGAAAATTATGCCAAGTAGCATTCCACATCAAAAATTCTGTTTTGTTCATTTACCTACTCGAGGACGAGCATGAATTAAGCTTGGGGATGCTTGATACGTCTCCAACGTATCTATAATTTTTTATTGTTCCATGCTATATTATATTCTGTTTTGGATGTTTAATGGGCTTCATTATACACTTTTATATTATTTTTGGGACTAACCTATTAACCGGAGGCCCAACCCAAATTGCTGTTTTTTGCCTATTTCAGTGTTTCGCAGAAAAAGAATATCAAACGGAGTCCAAACGGAATGAAACCTTCGGGAACGTGATTTTCGGAACAAACGTGATCCAGAGGACTTGGATTCCACGTCAAGCAATCAACGTGGAGAGCACGAGGCAGGGGGCGCGCCTACCCCCCCCCCCCAGGCGCGCCCTCCACCCTCGTGGGGCCCATGTTGCTCCACCGACGTACTTCTTCCTCCTATATATTCCTACGTACCCCCAAACCATCAGAGGCATCCACGAAAACCTAATTCTACTGCCGTAACCTTCTGTACCCGTGAGATCCCATCTTGGGGCCTTTTCCGGCGTCCTGCCGGAGGGGGCATTGATCACGGAGGGCTTCTACATCAACACCATAGCCTCTCCGATTATGTGTGAGTAGTTTACCTCAGACCTTCGGGTCCATAGTTATTAGCTAGATGGCTTCTTCTCTCTCTTTGGATCTCAATACAAAGTTCTCCTCGATTCTCGTGGAGATCTATTCGATGTAATCTTCTTTTGCGGTGTGTTTGTCGGGACCGATGAATTGTGGGTTTATGATCAAGTTTATCTATGAACAATATTTGAATCTTCTCTGAATTGTTTTATGTATGATTGGTTATCTTTGCAAGTCTCTTCAAATTATCAGTTTGGTTTGGCCTACTAGATTGATCTTTCTTGCAATGGGAGAAGTGCTTAGCTTTGGGTTCAATCTTGTGGTGTCCTTTCCCAGTGACAACAGGGGCAGCAAGGCACGTATTGTATTGTTGCCATCGAGGATAACAATATGGGGTTATATCATATTGCATGAGTTTATCCCTCTACATCATGTCATCTTGCTTAAAGCGTTACTCCGTTCTTATGAACTTAATACTCTAGATGCATGCTGGATAGCGGTCGATGTGTGGAGTAATAGTAGTAGATGCAGGCATGAGTCAGTCTACTTGTCGCGGACGTGATGCCTATATACATGATCATACCTAGATATTCTCATAACTATGCTCAATTCTATCAATTGCTCAACAGTAATTTGTTCACCCACCGTAATACTTATGCTCTTGAGAGAAGCCACTAGTGAAACCTATGGCCCCCGGGTCTATTCTCCATCATATTAATCTTCCAACACTTAGTTATTTTTATTGCCGTTTATTTTACTTTGCATCTTTATCATAAAACTACCAAAAATATTATCTAATCATATCTATCAGATCTCACTCTCGTAAGTGACCATGAAGGGATTGACAACCCCTTTGTCGCGTTGGTTGCGAGGTTCTTATTTGTTTGTGTAGGTGCGAGGGACTCGAGCGTAGCCTCCTACTGGATTGATACCTTGGTTCTCAAAAACTGAGGGAAATACTTATGCTACTTTACTGCATCACCCTTTCCTCTTCAAGGGAAAAACCAACGCAGTGCTAAAGAGGTAGCATGGTCGGGTGTTTGCCATTGTTGGTCTCACCAACGATACGCAACCTCAAGGTGAACAAGTTCTGGTTGATGGCGGGGCCGGTCTTAACTTGATCTCGCCCGTTGTGATCAAAAGGCTGCATATTCCTGATGGAGACCTCGAGGAAACGGGCACATTTCAAGGGGTCAACCCGGGAAGGAGCCAGTCGAAGGGGAAGGTCACGTTGCGTGTGACGTTTGGAGGCGAGCTGAAGTACAGGACGGAGAGGATTGTCTTCGACGTAGCCGAGATCCCCTTGCCCTACAACGGGATCCTCGGCCACCCGGCACTAGCCAAGTTCATGGCGGCGTCGCACTACGCCTACAACACGCTGAAGATGCCTGGGCCGATGAACATCATCACTGTCCCCTCCAACAAGAAGGACGCACTGATCTGCGCCGACCTACTCTACCGGGAAGCAGTTGCAGCAGCTGCCGCCAAGGCACTTGCTCCTGCCGCTGAAGCCCCGGGAGGGAAGAAGAAGACCGGCAAGACCTCTCGCACCCACTCCGGCAAGCGCACCTCTTCAGAGTGTTGTGCTACCGTCGAGGACGTGCCAGAGAGCTCCACCGGCAAGAGCAAGAAATCCAGAGCTGCGCCACCAGAGACCAAGAAGGTGTTCGTCGGGGGGATGGCACGGGAGGGGCTTTTACCATAAGCTCCACCCTCGACAACAAATAGGAAGGCGCGCTCGTCACTTTCCTGCGGGCGAATGTCGATGTGTTTGCGTGGCAAGCATCTGACATCCCCGGCGTTCCCAGGGAAGTGATTGAGCACCATCTTGTTGTCTGTCCCCATGCGCGACCCGTCAAGCAGAAGGTCAGGAAGCAAGCTCTGGAACGGCAGGAGTTCATCACAGAGGAGATCAGGAAGTTGGAAGCAGCAGGCTTGGTGAGGGGGTGCTCCATCCAACGTGGTTGGCCAATCCGGTGGTGGTCTGCAAGGCAAACGGGAAGTGGAGGCTGTGTATTGATTACACAGATATCAATAAGGCTTGTCCTAAGGACCCCTTCCCGTTGCCGCGCATCGACCAGATTGTTGACTCCATGGCCGGGTGTGATCTGTTATCATTCCTCGACGCCTACTCGATCGGGCTACCACCAGATCTTCATGACAAGAGAAGACGGAGAGAAGACATCATTCATCACCCCATGTGGTACGTACTGCTTTTTACAGATGCCTTTCGGGTTGAAGAGTGCTAGCTCAACATTTGCAAGGGCAGTCCAAATTGGTTTTGAACCCCAGCTACATAGAAATATGGAAGCCTATATGGATGACATAGTGGTCAAAACCAAGGACAGGGCAACTCTTGTACAAGACTTAGAAGAGACGTTTGCCAACCAGCGCAAGATCAACCTCAAGCTGAACCCTGAGAAGTGTGTCTTCGGCGTTCCGTCGGGCAAACTTCTCCGGTTCTTTGTGTCGCAGCATGGGATCGAGGCAAACCCAGACAAGATCAAGGCTATCGAGCAGATTGAGGCGCCCAAGCGGATCAAGGATGTGCGTCGGCTACTGGCTGCATTGCCGCCATGAGCCGATTCATCTCCAAGTCTGCCGAGCGCGCCCTTCCCCTTTTCAAGATCCTGAAGAAGGCAGACCCAATGGAGTGGACCCCAGAGGCTGAAGCGGCGTTGCAAGACCTGAAGAGATACCTTTCCTCTACATCGATACTAGTTGCGCCTAAACCACAAGAGCCGTTGCTGCTGTACTTGGCAGCGACGAATCAAGTGGTCAGTGCTGCGCTAGTGGCGCAGAGGGAGGTTGACGAAGAAGCAGTGGCGGCGGACAGCAAGTCAGAGACTCCCCGGCGGGGCCCGGCACCGGCAAGGCAAAGCTCCCGGCAGGGTCTGACGCCATCGGGACGGGGCCCACATGGCCAAATGAGGTGGTGCAGAAGAAGAAGATGATGCAGCACCCGGTTTACTTTGTCAGCTCCCTCTTGCAGGGGGCTAGGTCAAGGTACTCCGGTGTGCAGAAATTGCTCTTCGGCCGCCTTATGGCCTCGAGGAAGCTGCATCATTACTTCCAAGCCCACGAGATCACTGTCGTCACCCGCCTCCCGTTGCAACGGATACTGCACAACCCAGATGCAACCGGAAGGATTGTGGAGTGGGCCTTGGAATTGTCAAGCTTTGGGTTGAAGTTTGAAAGTACTTCAACAATCCAGAGTAGAGTCCTGGCGGAGTTCATTGCAGAATGGACCTCAACGCCTGATGAAGAGATCCAGGAGACCACTCTCCCCAGCAAGGAAACAGCTCGCGACTGGATTATGTACTTTGACGGAGCTTTCTCGCTGCAAGGCGCCGGTGCTGGTGTGCTGCTCGTCACACCCACCGGAGAGCACCTCAAGTATGTAATTCAGATGCACTTTCCCAGGGAGATGTCCACCAACAACACTGCTAAATACGAGGGGTTGCTTGCCGGTCTCAGGATCGCGGCAGACCTCGGAGTTAAAAAGCTCATCGTCCGGGGTGATTCACAGCTTGTCATCAGACAAGTCAACAAGGATTATCAGAGCCCGTTGATGGAGGCCTACGTAGATGAGGTGAGGAAGCTGGAGGAGCGCTTTGACGGTATACAAGCGAAGCACGTTCCCCGAGCGGAGAACGACATCGCTGACTACCTGTCAAAGCGCGCTGCATTCAAGCTACCTGTGGAACCAGGTACCTTTTTGCTTTGGTTGACTCAACCATCCGTCGGACCATCAACGGAGCAGAACAAGCGGAGGAAATCGGGCCTCGGCAAGTACTTTCCTGCCGAGCCCCCAGGGGCCGCCGGCAAAGGTGTCATCGTGGACCCTGAGCCTGCCGAGGGGCGACCGACTCCGGCAGGCCGTCAAGCCCTGGCCGTAGAGACGGCCGCTCCCATGGCAGAAGATATGCCTTTGGTCCTTGCCGTCGAGCCCCAGGCTCTGGCATGGGCACAGCATAGCGTCCGATTCCTCCAAACAGGGGAGCTTCCTGAGGAGCAGGAAGAAGCGGAGAAAGTAACCCGTCGGTCTGCTATGTATCAGTTCGTCGATGACGTCCTGTACAGGAAGAGACCGAACTGTGTGAAATTGAAGTGCATTCCCCGAGAGGAAGGACTGAAGCTGTTGGCGGAGATACACAGAGGCATATGTGGCTCCCACATATGGTCGAGAGCCCTTGCTGGCAAGGCGTTCCGGCAGGGTTTCTTCTGGCCCACTGCCCTCCAGGATGCAACGGCACTAGTAACCAAGTGTGAAGTGTGTCAGTTCCATTCAAAGAAGCTTCATCAACCAGCTCAAGCCCTTCAAACAATCCCTCTCTCCTGGCCATTTTCGGTCTGGGGGCTCGACATACTGGGCCCCTTCCCCCGTGCAGTCGGGGGCTTTGAGTACTTGTACGTTGCAATCGACAAGTTCACAAAGTGGCCGGAGGTGGAAGTAGTGAGGAAGGTGACAGCACAGTCAGCCGTCAAGTTCTTCAAGGGACTAGTCTGCCATTTTGGTGTGCCAAATAGAGTCATCACCGACAACGACACGCAGTTCACAAGCCACGCCTTCATGCAATACATCCAAGACCTCGGCAGCAAGGTCTGTTTTGCCTCCGTGGCACACCCATGGAGCAACGGCCAAGCAGAGAGGGCAAATGCTGAAGTGTTGCGAGGCCTGAGGACAAAGACTTTTGACAAGCTGCACAAGAGCGGAAGGCACTGGATTGATGAGTTGCCGATGGTTCTTTGGTCGATCAGGACGATGCCAAATCGAGCCACCGGCCAGACACCCTTTGCCCTGGTATATGGGGCAGAGGCAGTTCTCCCCACGGAACTCACATACGGGTCACCTCGAGTGCTCGCTTACGATGAGCTTGAGCAAGAGCAATTGCGGCAAGATGACGCAACGCTCCTTGAGGAAGATCGTCTTCGGGCGGCTGTGAGAGCAGCACGCTACCAGCAAGCCTTGCGCCGCTACCATAGCCGCAAGGTTCATGCCCGAAGCTTTGAGGAAGGCGACCTTGTTCTTCGGCACGTTCAGTCGGCCAAAAATACCAACAAGTTGACGCCGAAGTGGGAAGGCCCTTATCGGGTAATACGAGTCACCAGGCCCGCCGCAGTCCACCTGGAGACCGAAGATGCTGTCCGAGTGAGCAACTCCTGGAACATTGAGCATCTTCGCAAGTTTTACCCATAAGGCGCGGCTTGCCAGGCCTCCCGGCAAGCCACCTTTTGTACAAGCTTTGCCGGCAAGGCATGTAAACCTCTGTACAAAGCCAGGCGCAGACCCTGAGCATAAATAAATGAAGCATTGGCGCCCTAAGTTATAGCATGCATGCTAGGTTGAGTCTCTCCCTCGGTTAGGGTTGATAGTGCTTAGCGGCGACTAACCCCTAGCCTAGAGGTCGAGTGTGCGTCTTTCTGTCCTCTTTGGTTCGTAGGGCACGTGGACACTTCTCCTGAGCCACTTGGGAGAAAAAGGACGGACCGGCGCTCCGACCCCGGCAAGCCGGGATTACCGGGGGCTGAACACACAAGGATCCAACCACGGCAAGACAAGGTTGCCGGGGGGCTGCGGATTCAGATAAGTCTTTCATCCCCTGTTATGCACTTCCGTACTGAACTGGGACACATGAAATCCTGTTTATATTCTTAAACCACCATGCTCCCCTTTTCCTGTACCCAAGAGCTATCCCATTGGGTCGGAACTTGGTCGTAGTCGCGGTGGCAAGAAGGTAAACGAGGGGCCTAGCTCTACTTCGCCCCGCCTCCGCCAAGAGCGCGAGAATGGTCGACCGAAGTGGGGGGACGGCAAGGCCTGTTGCCGGGCGACAATGTTTATCTTAGAAATAACAAGGACTCGTTCCTTGGCATGGGCCTCGCTCACGCACAAAGAGCCCGACAAGCACCCTTTTTCATTAAAAACGTCCCATACAGGTACAGTTCGTACGGAAATAAAAACATGAGCAAGGGGATTACAAGCTTTAAATCTAACAAGTGCCCGCAGGCTTACAAACTAAAAAGAGATAAGGTGCCCGTAATCCCTTTCTTGTCCCTCTCCTCAGAAGGTGGAGCAAGACAGCAGAGGGCAAAAGGGGCGCCTAGGCGAGGTGCGAGGAGCAGAAGGCACCAAGAGAACATCTTGGTGCCGGGAAAGGAGCTGGAAGACGAGGCAGCGGGCCGGCACTATGCGACGAAGGCGTCGGTGCCCGCGTACTCCGACTTGACGGCCGCCACCCGCCTTCTTCGCCTTCTCCGGGCCTCCTACGCCAGCCGCCCAAGGAGACGGCGGGGAGCGCCCCGATGGAGAGCTTGGCGAGGAAGGCCCTCGGCAGGTCACGTGGCTGAGGGAGGGGCGGCGCGGTCAGTCGAAGTTGGAGTCGGCATCCTACCGCTCGACTCCCTCGTCATCGCTGTCGCTGTCCTCCTCGTCACTCCCGCTTGAGGAGGAATCTTCATTGTTGGAGGAGCTCTCCACGCAGCACTTCACGCGAGTTCCAAGATCTCCGAAGACCTTGACGGAGAGCAGGCCACCCTCCATTAACTTGAAGTAGAGGACGAGCCCCACAGTCAGGCTATGGATGCGGGCAAATGTCTTCCATCCGCGATGGAGATACATAACATGCAGAGCGGGGAAGTCGACGTCGACTCGCGTGCCGCCGGTCCCGCAGCCCCTCATGTGCAATCTGAGGGTCTGGGGCGGATCGAGCTCCATCTCCTGAGCGAAGGGGGTGGGGAGACGGAGACGACGACACGGTGGCCGGCGCAGCCTGATGAAGAACTCACGGGGCCGGTCCCCGACGTGACCCTCCATCGCGGGAGGCACCGCTGGCGGAGGCACGGCCGCCGCGCCACCTCGTCCCCCTCTCCCTCGACCGCTGCGGCGACCTCGGCCACGCCCCCTCCCCCTTCCTCTTTGTGGTTGGCTCCACCGCCGCGGGCTCGTGGGGAGGAGGCCCGTGCTGATGAGTGGCGACCCTCGTCGCCACCGTCGAAGGCCCAGCACCACCTCTCGCCATGGCAGGTGGAAGAAAGAAGCAAAGGTGAAGGAGGATGGATACTGAAGGAATGTGGGATGACGCTCTCCCTCCCCCTCCTTATAAAGGGGCGAGGTCGAGACTCGGCCGCCCCACTCAGCCAATCCAGCCGTCGGAGGCGCAGGGAATCAGGACCGACCCGCTGCCCCAATCAGCGACGGCCCGGTTTCCCGCTTCCACTGCCCGCCACTTGCATGAAGGACGCGTGGCGTGCGAGCAGGGTCGAAAGGACATGTGAGGAGACCGTTCCCCGCCCCGTGACCGAGGGGGCGTGGGCGCCTTGAAGACTGCGACCCGAGTCCATCCAGTAAATGAGCCGCGCCTCCACGCCTCCCTCTTTTTATGGGGAAGGCGCGAGCCGCCTCTTTACTGTGATGTGACGCATGCGTGCGGAAACCGCCCCACGCATGACCCCCACGTCACGCATGACCCTCCACGTCGCGCACAGATCGTGGGGAAGCGCAGCGGACGGAACAGTTACTGCGGTAAAATCCGCCCCACCTGCCCGCGCACCGTTCTGGGCCTAGCCCAACAATGTGTCGCGCTTATGTGTGGCCCATGCCCGGGGGCTCCTGTCGATGTACAAAAGTAGGGGCACTCCTTTGTACCCCTTTACTTGCGCACGGGCAGTCAGAGCCACGTGCCACGGCCACTCCTAGCAGGGCAAGGGAGGGAAGCCGGAGAGAAGCCAAACACACAGGACGATCCAGGCAACGCCAAGACCAGAAACACAAAGAGCAAAGGGGCGAGGTGGACTCCCCCGGCAAGACCTTTTCCGGGGCGGCCTCCGCGGCCCCGGCAAGAGCCTTGCCGGGGCAACTTGCCCGACACCCGCAGAGCGAGCCACCCTTCAGCCCAAAGGTTCCGAACGCCGTCAACAGCTACGTTGGGACCAGGGCTTGGGAGGAGCCTCCATGGTGGTATGTAGGTCTTTGTCAAGAACATAGAAATATGAGATCAGATGAGAACCAGAAGACGGCGACCCTCGGCGAGATCCTTGCCGAGGAGATCCACGCTTGCCGGGGACGACTGCAACGCCACGGCAAGACCCTTGCCGGGCCCCCGGCAAGGCCCTTGCCGAGGGCGTCAGCGGGGCCACAGCCAGGCCCACGTCGACCAAGACTCCACCGCCGTCCCCAAGCAGCTGCTAGCTCAACCAGCTGGGCAGGCACCTACGTGGCGATGGGCGGCCTCTACGCCAACTCGGCAAGCACCTGCGTGGTGGCATGCAGATCTTCGTGAAGACCCTACCACCGCGCCACCTCAGCTGCATGCCTGCCTACATGGCACCGCATGCATCGCTGGCCTGGGCGCGGGTCGAAGCAAGGCGGGGCGGCAACGGACGGGACGGGCCTCGCTCCCGTCCCCGATACAGCTAAGAGACACCTAAGTAACGCATTAAATGCGTCTTGTCCTGTAATATGTGCGATAAGCTCGCGCACTGTAGACCTTTCCACCTCCTGTGTGCCATTGTGGCAACCCCTTTTGCCTATAAAAGGAGGCCCGAGGCGACGAGGAGAGGGATTCAACTTTTTGGAACTACGCAGCCACCGAAGCTAGTTCAGAAGCTCAAGAACACTCAATACATCAACCAAAGCAGGACTAGGGTTTTACGCATCCTCGCGGCCCGAACCTGGGTAAACGATCCTTGTGCTGGTTCCTACTAGACCTGCTCTCCTCACGACCCCACGCCCGCCGACCGTAGTTGTAGCGACCCGACCTCAAACAGTCAAGTCTCTGTGCTTCCGTGTCATCCCTGGATCGGTAATGCTGACACACACAGTACTCGAAGGATTTATAACAGAGTAGCAATCACACACTTATTACATCGAATGTCTCAAATGAGAACTTATTACAATAAATATGGCTTAAGGCCATCTAATACGATAACAGCGGAAGGCTTGGAAGATAAAGTGAGTCCATCAACTCCAACGGCATAGCTGAGCTGCACGGCAACGACCTAACGAACCTTACTCCTCGTCTGAAAACTCTGCAACATAATACGTTCCAGCCCGAAATTGGTCAGCACATGGAATATGCTGGCAATATAACACAGTAGAGCAAGAACAGAATAATGCTATCACTACATGCATATTTGGCTGGTGGAAAGCTCTATGGTTATAGTTTTGCGAAAAGCCAATTTTTCCCTACAACAAAGGAATAGATTTAACTTAACTATCATGGTAGTTGAAACATCATTGAGAAGGTTCCTCCAACTCAATCCCAATTAAAGTAATTATCAACCCAACAATATTAATTTAGAGTGTTGAGATACTTATGATAATCCAAGTACTTACTCAAGATGTCCATAACCAGGGACACGGCTAACCATGATTAGATTGTACACTCTGCAGAGGTTTGCGCACTTTTCCCCACAAGACTCGATCGCCTCCGTTGGATTTCTCGCACTACATGGTGTTTGAGAAACGGATGACCGAGACACAGTCTTTCAGAAGCATTAACTCTAACCCCGGGTAGACAGTACCAACCTACATCCCTCTACATCTGCTAGCCTACCACTGGAAGAGGTCATGCAACTTACTCAACTATGCTAGAGCCCATAATAGCTTGTGGCTGCACACGGAAGTTTCTAGCATGAAATATCTCAGTTCCCTTTGAGCCTGGGTGGCGGACCTTAGGATGATCACACGGGTACTCCGGGATATCCTAGGACAACACTGGATTCTCCAGGTGCCCGACAAGCAATCCACCCAGATGTGTATTAAAGTTGCCACCTTAAGTTGAACCATTAATTAACAAGCTCACATCTGTCATGGATTCACTCACCCAAACCACGTCTATGAGCATAGCATAGCAATATAAGCATTACGTAGAAGTAACTCCCAAGGGTTTTATAATAACAGGGCAATAGGTTCTACCACATCTACTACTTCCCAATACCCACATGTTAATCACTTCCTAATCATGCAATGTTTTGAGGATTGGAGCTAATGCAGAAAAACTAGGTATGAAAATAGTATGATCAATGTGTTACTTGCCTTGCTGACGATCCGCAAAACCTAGGGACTCGTAGTAGCACGCTTCGCACTCTGGAATTCTATCGCAAACAAACAATAGCATATATAAGCAATCGAACAAAGATGCACGGTTAAATCTCAAATAAGAAGAGCTAACCAGAAAGTTCAACTTAAGAACTCCGGTTTGCAAAAAGAATCAAATCAAACGAAGCAACGAAACTCAAACTGCGAAAGAAACAAGATTCGTTTACTAATCTGGACTAAAGTCAAATTTTACAATACCAAAATCTTGTTCAAGTTGATTAAACAGAAAGAGGGTTTCGAGACGAAGATCTAGGCGCTTGAATTGCCTGATTCCGATAAACGAGCGAAAAGATAAACTAAAACGAAAATCGGATCAGAAATCGCGATCGAAAATAATCGCGAAAACCCGAGAAAAAGAAAAACTGACGGACAGGCTAACGAACGATCGTTCGTTGTCTATGACTAACGGGCGAAAACCGTTCGTTAAAACGAACGTACGGACGAACGTTCGCTAAATAAACTAAACCAAGAAAACCAACGAACCGATCTAAAAAAATGAAACTAGGGTTTTGTAAAAAACCGACGGTTTTTACCTAAACCGAAAAAAACCAAACGGCGAGATCGGATCGGCGGCGGCTTCCGCGGCTGCGCGGCGAGGCGGGGCAGCGCGGGGCGGCGGCGCGGCAGCAGCTGCGTGCGGCTGCGGCTGCAGCAGCGGTGCAAGGCGGCGGGGCGGGCGACTTGCGGCGGCGGCGGCTTGGCTTGGGGCTCCAGGGGGGGCCCTGGGTCGGCTTTTAAAGGGGGGAGGTGGCTTGCGGGAGGGGGCGGGGAGGCGTGGCCGACTCGGCCACGGCGAGCGGCGGCGGCAGTCGCGGTCTCCACGTGGGAGACAGCGGCGCGGGGAGGCTGGGCCAGCTGGGCCTCGGCCGAGTTCGGTCCGGCGGGCTCTTTTAAAAAAACAGATTCCGTCGAAAATAAACCTTAGGAAAATAAATAAAAATCTAAAAATGCCAAAATAAATTTTCACCGTCTAAACAAAATATTTAGAACAAGATGAACATTTTCTTGGCCCTAAAATGAAATTTTGAAAACATGCAATTTTTCTAATGCGAATAAAATAGCAATAAAATCCGAATAAGATTAAATATTTGATTTTAATATCTTTCCTCCAATATTTCATTTATTTTGGAGAAGTCATATTATCTCCTCTCATATATTTTAATATGAAATATTTTCGGAGGGAAAAATAATAAATCAAATAATCCTCGTTTCAATATTTGATAAAATTCAAATATGAAAAACAGTGAAATCCCCAACTCTCTCCGAGGGTCCTTGAGTTGCTTAAATTTTCGAGGATAGCGAAACAAAATGCAACAAAAATATGATATGCATGAATGATCTATGTATAACATTCCAAATTGAAAATTTGGGATGTTACAAACCTACCCCCCTTAAGATGAATCTCGCCCTCGAGATTCGGGTTGGCTAGAAAATAGGTGTGGGTGGTCTTTGCGGAGATCATCCTCTCGTTCCCAGGTGGCTTCATCCTCGGTATGGTGGCTCCACTGAACTTTGCAAAACTTGATAACCTTGCTGCGGGTGACTCGACTGGCAAATTCAAGAATCCTGACTGGCTTCTCCTCATAGGTCAGATCACTGTCCAACTGAATTGCTTCTAGAGGCACTGTATCTCTTAGTGGTATATCGGCCATCTCAGCATGACACTTCTTCAACTGTGAAACATGAAACACATCATGAACTCCTGACAGTCCTTCAGGTAACTCCAACTTGTAGGCAACCTCTCCCATACGTTCCAAAATTCGGTACGGTCCTACAAATCTCGGGGCTAACTTTCCCTTAACTCCAAAACGTTTCACTCCTCGCAGAGGTGATACTCGCAGATAAGCTCGGTCTCCAATTTCATAGGTTACTTCCTTGCGTTTCGAGTCTGCATAACTCTTCTGCCGGGACTGAGCTACCTTCAGTCTATCTCGAATCAACCTAACCTTCTCTTCAGACTCCTTGATCAAATCTGGTCCAAACAACTGTCGATCTCCAACTTCATCCCACATCAACGGTGTTCTGCACCTTCGTCCATACAGGGCTTCGAACGGTGCCATCTTCAAACTGGCTTGGTAGCTATTGTTGTATGAGAACTCCGCGTAGGGCAAATTGTCATCCCAACTAGATCCATAATCTAGTGCACAAGCCCTCAACATATCCTCCAGAATCTGGTTGACTCTCTCGGTCTGTCCATCTGTCTGCGGGTGAAAAGATGTACTGAACTCTAGCCTTGTACCCAAAGTCTGGTGCAACTGATGCCAAAACTTTGAAGTAAACTGTGTTCCTCTATCTGATACGATGGTCCTCGGAACTCCATGCAGACATACGATCCTGGTCATGTATATCTTGGCCAACTTTGCACTCGTATAAGTGGTTTTCACTGGGATAAAGTGAGCCACTTTGGTCAATCGATCAACTACTACCCATATAGAATCATATCCTGATTTGGTCCTGGGCAATCCGGTGATAAAATCCATGCCAAGCTTATCCCACTTCCATTCGGGTATCGGCATAGGCTGTAACAATCCTGCTGGCTTTTGATGTTCCGCCTTCACTCTCTGACATACATCACATACGGCTACATACTCGGCAATGTCCTTCTTCATACCAGTCCACCAGAAACGTTCCTTCAAATCCAAATACATCTTGGTGTTTCCGGGGTGTATCGAGTATGGCGAGTCGTGAGCCTCCTGAAGTATCAACTTCCTGATCTCCGCATTATTGGGCACATAAATGCGGTCCTCAAACCATAGGGTGTCGTGCTCATCCTCACGAAAACCTTTGGCCTTTCCTTTGCTCATTCTCTCTTTTATCTCGGCAATCTCTTTATCATCCTTCTGCGCTTCTCGAATCTTTCCCAACAATGTAGACTGAACTTCCATTGCTGCAACAAAACCTCTAGGGACTATCTCCAAACGTAGTTCCCTGAGATCCTCTGCTAACTCCTTTGGCAATCCTGTGCTTACAAGGGTGTTAGCATAACTCTTCCGGCTCAAAGCGTCTGCTACGACATTGGCCTTGCCTGGATGATAATGAAGCTTCATGTCATAATCCTTTATAAGCTCCAACCATCTCCTCTGTCTAAGGTTCAGCTCCTTTTGTGTGAAAATGTACTTCAAACTCTTATGATCCGTGTACACATCACAACGGTTTCCAATAAGGTAATGTCTCCAAGTCTTGAGCGCATGCACTACGGCTGCTAACTCCAAATCATGCGTGGCATAATTCAATTCGTGCGGTTTTAGTTGTCGTGAGGCATACGAAACAACTCTTCCGTCCTGCATAAGCACACTTCCAAGTCCTAGGCGAGAGGCGTCGCAGTACACTTGGAAATCCTTACGTATATCCGGCAGAATCAGCACTGGGGCTGTAGTCAAATGTTTCTTTAACTCCTGAAAACTTGCCTCACAATCCTCCGTCCATTTAAATTTGGTATCCTTCTTCAATAACTCCGTCATTGGCTTCGCAATCTTGGAAAAATTCTCAATGAATCTCCGATAGTATCCTGCGAGTCCAAGAAAACTGCGGATCTCGCTAACTGAAGTGGGTGCCAACCACTCAGTGACTGACTGGACCTTGGTGGGATCTACTGCTATTCCTTCTCCTGATATAACATGTCCAAGGAATCCGACTTCCTTCAACCAAAACTCACATTTGCTGAACTTGGCATACAACTGGTGTTCCCTATGTTTCTCTAGAACTAAACGCAAATGCTCCTTATGCTCCTCTTCATTCTTCGAGTATACCATTATATCATCAATGAACACCACAACAAACTTATCCAAATATTCCATGAACACCTTGTTCATCATGCTCATGAAATAGGCAGGGGCGTTAGTCAGTCCAAATGACATGATCGTATACTCATATAACCCGTACCTCGTGGTGAATGCTGTCTTTGGTATATCCTTCTCTTGAATTTTCAGCTGGTGATATCCTGATCGTAGATCGATCTTCGAAAACACCTTTGCTCCTTGCAGTTGGTCAAACAAATCATTGATCATCGGCAAAGGGTATTTGTTCTTGATCGACACCTCATTCAACGCCCGATAATCAATAACCATTCTCAATGATCCATCCTTCTTCTCAACCAAGAGCACTGGGGCTCCCCACGGTGATGAACTTCGTCGAATGTAACCTTTCTCCAATAACTCCTTGATCTGCTTCTTAATCTCCTCCAGATCATTTGCGGGTATCCGGTATGGTCTCTTAGATATAGGTCCGGTGCCTGGCAACAGTTCTATCAAAAACTCGATGTCCCGATCTGGCAGCATGCCTGGTAACTCCTCTGGAAATACATCTGGGTAATCCTTTACAACAGGCACTTCTTCTTGAACGACTCCTGAGAGGGAATTTACTTGGGTTCTCCTTGTCGTATGCCTGATACATACTTGATCCTTTTTCCCTCCGGGGTGGTGAGATAAATCGACTTACTAGCACAGTCAATGCTTCCTCCATACTTTGACATCCAGTCCATGCCTAATATCACATCCAATCCTTGTGACTCCAAAATTATTAGGTCGGACGGGAAAACATGGCTACCAATGGTTAAGGGTATCCGGTCGCACCATCGGCTAGCCATATACTCTGCTCCAGGTGAACTTACTAACAGAGGGGTCCTAAGGGCTTGGGTTGGTAGTTTAAACTTATCCACGAATCCCCTTGATATGTATGAATGTGATGCACCAGTATCAAAAAGAACAAGGGCGGTAAAAGACTTCACCAAAAACTTACCGATAACTGCGTCTGGCTGCTCTTCAACCTCCTCCACGTTAATGTGGTTCACTTGTCCTTTGTTGAATGGATTGGGCTTCTTCCCAGCGCTCCCATTACCGTTTCCATTCTTCGCTTCAGGGCACTCTGTGGCATAGTGTCCAGTCTTCCCGCACTTGAAGCAAGTAATGTGACTTAGGTCTCTCTTGGTGGGTGTGGCTGGATTGGGGCGATTCTGATTGTTGCTTGTTCTGTTCCCAGTCCCATTCTTGGAACCATTGTGATTATGCGAACTTCCTCCGTTGTGGTTATGACCTCCATGATTATGAACAAGTCCTCCCGAGTTCGGGGTTAGTCGAGGCTTCTGCTAAGCTCCTGAGTTGTATCTTCCTTGCCCATACTTCCTCTTACGGCTCTCAATCTGCTGCTGCTTCCCTTCAACCATAAGAGCCTTATCTACCAACTCCTGGTAGTTGTTGAATGTTACCACCATCAACTGCATGCTCATCTCATCATTCATCCCTTCCATAAACTTCTCCTGCTTTGCGGCATCTGTGGCCACATCATCAGGGGCATAGCGAGATAACTTGCTAAACTCATCCACGTACTGGGCCACAGTACGGTTTCCCTGGCGTAAGTTGCGGAACTCACGCTTCTTCATGTTCATAGCTCCAGTTGAGGCATGGGCTGTGCGGAAAGCTTGCTGAAACTGATCCCAAGTGACGTTGGCTATGGGGAAAGTGGTCGTACAATTCTCCCACCATGAGGCTACTGGTCCATCCAATTGATGTGTGGCAAAGCGCACCTTCTCAGCATCTGTGCAACCTGCGGTGGTCAACTCCCTTCCAATACAGCGTAGCCAATCATCAGCAACTATAGGCTCGGTGCTACTGGAAAACACCGGCGGCTGCAACCTCAGAAAGCGAGCTAAGTTGTCAACTGGAGGTGGGTTGTTGTTGTTGTTGTTGTTGTTGTTGCTGCTGTTGTTGCCTTGGTTCTGGACTAACAATTGCATCAAGGCATTCTGCTGCTGGATCAACTGAGTGAGCTCCGGCGGGAAGGCAAATCCGTGCCACGTCTCGGAGGCATCTGATGGGTTTAGAGGGGAGAGATTAGAATATAAAAGGGGTCTAGTGAGAAAGCACTACCCATATGCACATGAGACAAGCACAATTATTTCACTCAATCAATCAAGCAAGGGCATACAAATGGTCTAGAACTATCGTTAAAGTGCTCAACTACTATATATACATGGGGGAATACTACTAATTATTGGGTGGTCATCTAGAAATTTTGATCGGTGGAAGACTCCATGATGTCTGCTCCAGCTTCGTCTTCAAAGTCATCTTCAATGGGGTCGGAGTCGGTGTCGTCGATGATGATGCAGTTCTCCGGACAAGTGGAATCGTCGTCCTCTCCTCCTGGCGAGGGGTCTCCCATGAATACTCCAATCTTCTTTATCAGGTCGTCGTTCTTCTCCAATAGTGTTGCAATTTCCTCCACGTATCCATCGCGTGTAGACTTAAGTTCTTCTTCCAGCTTGGTGATCCTCGTCTTCGCCTTCTTTAAATCTATCATGTCTGCGCACATCTGATTTTCCTGGCGTCGAATGTGCTGGTTTAACTCCTGGATGAAAGCTGCAATGGATCTGTCCTTCTTGGTGCTGATCATCTCCCATTGCTCATCTCGGCGCCCACATATCTGGTAGATAGTGTCTTTGAGATCCTTGTTGTAGACTTCTCCAATACACCCCATGGCAATGTGGGCTGCCATGCTCTTGCCTAGACTCCAGGTTGGTGCTTCAAAAGAAAACTCTATGGGCTTAGTGGTTGGCGAGAACGTCCTTCCTGGAACTTGAACTCGAATCATCCAGCGCTCCTCTTCTGGTAAGGTGGCGTTGTAGGTCCCGGTGAAGCTTGGTATTCCGATGTTCAGGTACCTAGTGACTTCCTTCAAGTGGCGTCCAAAGGGTGTGTCTTCATCCGGTTGTGCAAACTTGTTCCTCGAATCCGCCATCCTAAGATTAGAAAATGGAGAGGAGTCAGAAATGAGTAGAGAAGAGTGACCTATGGTTTATCTTAGTGGTCGTGTCCTACACTCAGCGTGTGCTCTGATACCATCTTGTAGCGACCCGACCTCAAACAGTCAAGTCTCTGTGCTTCCGTGTCATCCCTGGATCGGTAATGCTGACACACACAGTACTCGAAGGATTTATAACAGAGTAGCAATCACACACTTATTACATCGAATGTCTCAAAAGAGAACTTATTACAATAAATATGGCTTAAGGCCATCTAATACGATAACAGCGGAAGGCTTGGAAGATAAAGTGAGTCCATCAACTCCAACGGCATAGCTGAGCTGCACGGCAACGACCTAACGAACCTTAATCCTCGTTTGAAAAGTCTGCAACATAATACGTTGCAGCCCGAAATTGGTCAGCACATGGAATATGCTGGCAATATAACACAGTAGAGCAAGAACAGAATAATGCTATCACTACATGCATATTTGGCTGGTGGAAAGCTCTATGGTTATAGTTTTGCGAAAAGCCAATTTTTCCCTACAACAAAGGAATAGATTTATTTAACTATCATGGTAGTTGAAACATCATTGAGAAGGTTCCTCCAACTCAATCCCAATTAAAGTAATTATCAACCCAACAATATTAATTTAGAGTGTTGAGATACTTATGATAATCCAAGTACTAGATACTCAAAATGTCCATAACCAGGGACACGGCTAACCATGATTAGTTTGTACACTCTGCAGAGGTTAGCGCACTTTTCCCCACAAGACTCGATCGCCTCCGTTGGATTTCTCGCACTACATGGTGTTTGAGAAACGGATGACCGAGACACAGTCTTTCAGAAACATTAACTCTAACCCCGGGTAGACAGTACCAACCTACATCCCTCTACATCTGCTAGCCTACCACTGGAAGAGGTCATGCAACTTACTCAACTATGCTAGAGCCCATAATAGCTTGTGGCTGCACACGGAAGTTTCTAGCATGAAATATCTCAGTTCCCTTTGATCCTGGGTGGCGGACCTTAGGATGATCACACGGGTACTCCGGGATATCCTAGGACAACACTGGATTCTCCAGGTGCCCGACAAGCAATCCACCCAGATGTGTATTAAAGTTGCCACCTTAAGTTGAACCATTAATTAACAAGCTCACATCTGTCATGGATTCTCTCACCCAAACCACGTCTACGAGCATAGCATAGCATATAAGCATTACGTAGAAGTAACTCCCAAGGGTTTTATAATAACAGGGCAATAGGTTCTACCACATCTACTACTTCCCAATACCCACATGTTAATCACTTCCTAATCATGCAATGTTTTGAGGATTGGAGCTAATGCAGAAAAACTGGGTATGAAAAGAGTATGATCAATGTGTTACTTGCCTTGCTGACGATCCGCAAAACCTAGGGACTCGTAGTAGCACGCTTCGCACTCTGGGAATTCTATCGCAAACAAACAATAGCATACATAAGCAATCTATGATGCCCCTGATTTGACCGTACACTAATCATGCACGCAAATGTGTACGATCAAGATCAGGGACTCACGGGAAGATATCACAACACAACTCTACAACATAAATAAGTCATACAAGCATCATAATACAAGCCAGGGGCCTCGAGGGCTCGAATACAATTGCTCGATCATAGACGAGTCAGCGGAAGCAACAATTTCCGAGTACAGACATAAGTTAAACAAGTTTGCCTTAAGAAGGCTAGCACAAAAGTAGCAACGATCGAAAAGGCAAGGCCTCCTGCCTGGGACCTCCTAACTACTCCTCGAAGCCGAACTCCATGTAGAATCATCCAGAGGATCTCTAGCTCCTGGACTCCAGCATCTGGTTGCGACAATCAGGTATAGAAAGGGGAAAAGAGGGAGAAAGCAACCGTGAGTACTCATCCAAAGTACTCGCAAGCAAGGAGCTACACTACATATGCATGGGTATATGTGTAAAGGGCCATATCAGTGGACTGAACTGCAGAATGCCAGAATAAGGGGGGATAGCTAGTCCTGTCGAAGACTACGCTTCTGGCCACCTACATCTTGCAGCATGTAGAAGAGAGTAGATGGTAAGTTCACCAAGTAGCATCGCATAGCATAATCCTACCCGGCGATCCCCTCCTCGTCGCCCTGTTAGAGAGCGATCACTGGGTTGTATCTGGCACTTGGAAGGGTGTGTTTTATTAAGTATCCAGTTCTAGTTGTCATAAGGTCAAGGTACAACTCCGGGTCGTCCTTTTACCGAGGGACACGGCTATTCGAATAGATAAACTTCCCTGCAGGGGTGCACCACATAACCCAACACGCTCGATCCCATTTGGCCAGACACACTTTTCTGGGTCATGCCCGGCCTCGGAAGATCAACACATCGCAGCCCCACCTAAGCACAACAGAGAGGTCAGCACGCCGGTCTAACCCTATGCGCGCAGGGGTCTGGGCCCATCGCCCTATGCACACCTGCACGTTGCGTACGCGGCCGGAAGCAGGCCT
The DNA here is from genome assembly GCF_018294505.1 of Triticum aestivum. Classification (NCBI taxonomy): domain Eukaryota; kingdom Viridiplantae; phylum Streptophyta; class Magnoliopsida; order Poales; family Poaceae; genus Triticum; species Triticum aestivum. The sequence continues at coordinate 426,108,068 of NC_057799.1, read as the reverse complement.
AGCCTAGTGGCGTTCCAGTCCAATCCGGCGCGTGCCACTCAGTCGCTGACGTCACGAAGGCTTCGGCTGATACCACGACGCCGGGATACCCATAACTACTCCCGCGTAGATGGTTAGTGCGTATAGACCAAATGGCCAGACTCAGATCAAATACCAAGAACTCGTTAAGCATGTTATGTATCCGCGAACGCCGACCAGGGCCAGGCCCACCTCTCTCCTAGGTGGTCTCAACCTGCCCTGTCGCTCCGCCATAAAGTAACAGTCGGGGGCCGTCAGGAACCCAGGCCCACCTCTACCGGGGTGGAGCCACCTGTCCTTTCCGCCCCCTCATCAGAATCACTTGCGGGTACTCCTCGAGCCGACCCAACTTTAGTCACCACATGTGTCATGTATATAATGTATATAGGATATACCCGTGATCACCTCCCGAAGTGATCATGGCCCAGTAGTATAGCATGGCAGACGGACAAGAGTGTAGGGCCACTGATGGGTCACTAGCATCCTATACTAAGCAGTAGGATAGCAGGTAAGGGTAACAACTGTAGCAACAATGACAGGCTATGCATCAGGATAGGATTAACGGAAAGCAGTAACATGCTACACTACTCTAATGCAAGCAGTATAGAGAAGAATAGGCGATATCTGGTGATCAAGGGGGGGCTTGCCTGGTTGCTCTGGCAAGTAGGGGTCGTCAACTCCGTAGTCGAACTGGGGTTCGCCGGTAGTCTGGGGGTCTACCGGAAAGAAATAACGGAGGGGGAACACAATAAATAACAGAGCAATCAAAGCAACACAAAGCGTAACATGACAATACGCGGTGCTAGGTGTGCCCTAACGCGGTAGTAGGTGATATCGGCAAAGGGGGGAAACATCCAGGAAAGTTTTCCCGAAGTTTGCATTTTTTGGACAGATGAAACGGAGGGGGAAAGTTGCAAGTTTGCTATGCTAGGGACGTCTGGCGGACGAACGGACTGCATATTCGGATTCGGCTCGTCGTTCTGAGCAACTTTCATGTAGAAAGTATTTTCATCTGAGCTACGGTTTAAAAGATATGATTTTCTAAAGATTTACTAATTTCTGGAATTTAATTAATCATTTAATTTAATTCGAAATTGGATTTATGATATCAGCATGATGTCATGCTGACATCAGTAGTCAACAGGGGTTGACTAAGTCAAACTGACATGTGGGTCCAATGGGACCCACCGGTCATTCTCTGTTTAGGTTAATTAGGGTTTATCTAATTAATTACTGTTTAGTTAAATTAACTAATTAATTAGATTAATTTAAACATGATTAATTAACTTAATTAATTTAGTTAATTAATTTAGTTAATTAATTAATTAATTAAATTTATTTTTATTATTTGTTTTATTTATTTATTTATTTTTAATTCTTTTTTTCTTTTAACGTTCTCTGGGCTGGGCGGGGCCCATGTGTCATACGCCCTAAGGGCCATAGCGGGTTCGGGTGGGCATGGCGGGCAGCGGGGCGAAGAGGTGCCCGCACGCCCGGGCCACCAGGGGGTGCGGCGAGGCCGTAGAGGCGAGGGTGGTCGTCGGAGCATGCCCACTGTGAGCAGGCGGAGCAAGGCGGCCGCACGGGGCAGGGGCGCGGGCATCACGCCCGACGTGCGTGCAGGGGCGCGGCGTCGCGCGGGAAGCAGCGAGGCGACAGAGAGCATGCAGGGGGAGGCGCGGCGGCGTGCGACTGTGGGTGTGCGCGCGCAAGCAGTGGTGCAGCCGGGCACGAGAGTGGCTGCGGAGTGCGCCCCGGGAGGGGCGTGAGCGCGAGCGGAGCGGAGCAACGGTGGTCGGGCAGCGCGTGGTGCGCGGCGAGCGCGCAGCTGGGCATGCCGGAGCGCAGCGCGAGGGGAAAAGGAGGAGAGGCCGGGGCCTCACCGCGGATCCGTAGGACCAAGGCAGCGGGGCTCGGGGAGGAGTCGGGGATGCGGGATCCGGCAACGTTGCCGAGGTGGAGTAGCTCCGGACGGCGTCGGGCGACGAGGCGCGGCGTCGAGGTGGCTCCAGGGACGGTGAGTGGCGGGCGGTGTCGAGGGCGCCGGCGACGTCGGGGCGGCCCCCTCCTGATCCAGATCGGGATCGGGCAGAGGGGGCGAGGGAGAGGGGGGTCGGCGAGGAGGAGGTCGAGGACGGCCTGTCCGGTAGGGAGGCGGTGCCGGCGATCGGTGTCGGGGGCGCGCGACGGGCGTTGGGGCTCGGGGCGCAGCCCGATCCAGACGCGGGGGAGGGGATCGAAGGGAGTGGGGAAGTGGGGGTGAACGTGGTGTGACTGGGTTAGGGTTTCGGGGAGTGGATAAGGGGAGTGGGGGAGTGCGCGGCAAGGTGGGCCGGCCTGGCGGCCCGGTGGGTTGCGGCCTGGTGGGCCAAAGCCCAATTGGCCGGGGGGTTTTCTTTTCATTTTTTTTGTGTTTCTTTTCTGTTTTATTTTAGTTTTGTAAAATGCCAAATGAGCACCTAAATTAGTATTACTAATTAGTCCACTGCCACAATTAACTTGGCACCTAAATAAAATATTTTGTAATTGTTGAGTATTTAAAGTATTTAAATAATAGTTTTGCTACTGTTTTATTACCATTTGAACATTTTATAAAAGTGTGGTTCTCCACCATAATTACCTACGCATTATTTGGCACAACCCGAACATTTTAGTTTTAAAGTTTGAAAACTTTTGTTGTTTGCCTTTTATTCAATTTTGAATTTGAATTGGTTTTTGAACTAACGCGAGATTATCAACACTAACAGAGGTGACGTGGCATCATTAGCGTAGGTTTACCGTAGCATAATTATCCAGGCGTCACAATTCTCCTCCACTACACGAAATCTCGTCCCGAGATTTAAGAGGGAAGTAAAGGGGGAAGGTTCGGGTTACGAAATTCTAGGGAGTGTTCTTGGGCTTGGTTGTTCTTCTCGAAGAGGTTGATCCATTACATTGATGTCTTCATTCTGCTGTCTCAGGTCATCATGATAAAGTTGTCGTCCTTTCTTCGGGGACTCCATCGTACTTACGACAGAGTAAGGGGGGTATTCTGGAAGAACGGACCTCTGCAGGGTTTACTATCTGGTCAATATCATCGGGGAAGGTGGCGGAAAGTAACTCTCGAACTAAATCTTAAGAAAAGCCGAGAGGAAGTAAGAAAGTACCATGAGGAGTTTCAAACGGGTAGGCAATCGTTCGAAGCCTGAAACAAAGTGTGAAAGGGGTTCAAAGCAATCAGAATAAGTATTATGTCTGATGCCAGTATAGATCAGTAGGACGGTGGTCCGTGAATTACATACGAGGCCACGCGCGATGAATAAATTTGGGAACAGGGGGTGCACAGGAGAGTCAGGTTTCGATCCTGTGGAACTGTGGGTTATGGGCCCACCATGTGGGTTAAAAGTAGGAAGGGCGGTGACATCTTGCACGATCATGATAGCAAGGCATGTCAGAGGGTAGCCTGTCAGTTATATGTCAGCAACATCGTCGGTACCAAGGGCGAGGGACGAAGAGAACCATTTTCCTGCTCGTTGAAACGAGGCGGACCATTAGGCAAAGTTCTCGTCCATCGGTGGTTACCGTAATGTCACCAACAATAGTAACAGGGTCTTACTGACAGAGTTGTACACCGAGGTGTTTACATAAGCAGGAGAATATTACTGCCTAGATCATATAGATCACCAGAAAGGTTAAACCAAACAATGGAAAGGAAAATATGATTATCAGATTAAACAAAAGAATGGAAAGGAGAATGTGTTTAAACACATATTTCAAGGGTATATCCTTCCCAAGGACAAGCTGAGCATGATATCCATGACAGGATATAATGTAGAAAACTCTTTAGGTAGGGGAGAGAGATTTCATGACATTACCCATACAATGGTGTTTGGATAATTGAGCAGGAAACATTTAGCATTGGGCTTCAAATGTTCCTGTTGAAAATCGGAGTACCATAGACATGCTTCGAGATAGCAAAAAAATGATCCATTAGGAACAACTTATAGAATAAGTCTTACAATTTCCTCATGGAAGAATAGTTAACCTTGCTAAAAGGGAAAACTTATAACAATAGGTCCTCCCGCCAGGTGTGCTGGGTATCATCACCTTACCGGGTCATAAATAGGCCAATGTTATAACTCTTGGAAATATGTTCCAACCATCATATCTGACCGAGATTCAGATCTGATTGGTGTCAGGATAACTCAGACTCAGGATGCCTGAGAAGAAAGGTGCAACACAAATTGTCGAAACGACATCGAAGATTCTCGGGAGATGAACTATGGAAGCGAGTTCCGAACAAGGGTTCATCATTACATCAAGGAGAGGTGAGGAGGTGACTGATTGACTCAGCGACAATCCATTGAGATTTCCAAAAGATGGATTTCCACCACTATGTGAACAAGGAGATAACATTAGCTAGATCGAATGACTTAATGATGTATGCTCGAGGAAAGCATACACAGTTAAACATTGGTTGAAATGTGCACCCGAAATATGGGCTAGGTAGCACAATCAATGTTCGAATGATGATTCATTAAGCCATAGACGTAGAATGAAACTATAGACCAATAACTTCAAAGCAATAGGGTTGCTAGAAGTTTAGAATTTACACATCACGGACCATTTGTCGGTATTCCTTTTAGAAACAACACGGGGACCAAGAAAGAATGGTGATGGGGAGAAGTATCACTGTACCAAGATGTCATACGAGGTGGTGAAATTCTTACGACATTCTTGACATAAAAGATGGTAATACTCCAAGGTAGAACATATCATAAGCTAGATAGCAAGGAAATCAAGGTACAACACAAAACACGAACAAGTTTGTGTTGAATGGAAGGCAATAAAATGGTCGATGATAAAACAAATCATCGAGGGCAAGGATGGTATGATGGTATTTCTCATCCAGAATTCGATAGATATCTTGGAAGAGCTCAGAATGTTGATGATGTTCACGACGCATTTGTAGCGAGAATTTATGAAGAGGTAATCGATCGGCGATGACATCAAGTCAAAGGAATGATGAAGCGAAAAGTTATTGGAACCAGGGGTACGACACAAACTCGAAATCAAGCTTGCTGTTCAAGGCGGAATGATATGACGAGGAAAATCGACGTAAGCTTAGCTCATCGTCGAAAGTGGTGCTCCGGGAATAAAGACCAGGTAGCACAGTTAAAATCGTCACGATAATGACATAGCCGAGCAGGCTAGGGATGACGTGATCGAGTACGAACTCATAAACAAAGGAGATTACTAAGAGTTGTTTAATCGTGATGCGGACTCGATTCAGTTGTCGGTGTCCTTGAGGGGTTCTAACAACTCAGAACCCGTTGGAAAAATTGGAATTAGTGAGAAATAATAGCTGATGAAGACTCATAAGATGCAACACAGTTCTTAGATATTCTCGAGATACCAGGGGGTAATACTCGACGACAGATCAAAGTAGAGGTTAGATTGGGTTTTGCTCTGTAGAATTCAAGTGCTTAAACTTGAACGAGAAATGGTGTTTAAAGGAGAAAGTGGTCGGAACCACGATTGCAAAAGGCCAGATCCCAGATATAAGATGAACTTATACCAAGGGAATAATTAATTTAAGAAAAGCTTTAATGATAAGATCTACATCGTGTCCATGGGCATGAACGCATAGGTTCAAGGTCGACTCCCACTTCTTCAATGCATAACCTTCCATTCGCTTCTCATATTTTGATAATGACATTAGTTGTCGAAAATTTTACCTGGTGCAATACCAGATAAGTATGTCCCGCGAAATCTTTCGGGTTCACATAGATTAAGGAAGGCATAGGTTCAACCCATCGGGGCATCGTAGAAAGATATACTACAAATTTCAGGAGTAAATAACACAAGCTCAAAAGTAGAGCATGGTTGACAAAGTAGAGGATACAATTTACCAAAGGCATTATGTATCCGAGGAAAAGCTCACCAGGTTATTCAATATGAAGGACACTGTCGGATAAAATCCAACAAAGGAACCAATGGTCCACAAGGGATCTGATGTGAGCATCGGTACTCAACCAGAGGAAGAAGAATGCAAGGAGATCTGATTATAGAAACATCTGACTAACTCAAAGTTCAAATGCAAAAGAATTATGATTTCCAAATCAGGGGGTCAGAAGCAACGCTCTGATCAAGGATGGATAAGTTGAGTAGGCTTAGGGGTACAATCGATGGCAATTTGATAGGTCGAGATCCGGCTCACGTTTAAAATGACGTCTGAGCCGGAAGAATGAATTCTAGGATATGATTGAGGATTGCGAGCATTCGCAACAAATTGAATCAACGGACTCAAAATGATAATGACAAGAGATGCCAATAAGATTACGAGACTTATGGGATTAATCATAATTAAAGCAAGCAAGAAATTCCAGAGCAATAGGTTGTTGAGGATTTTCGAAAGATCGAATGGTATTTCGAAGACTTGTGAAATACACGAATCATTTGGGGATGAGCGGATACTCGATAAGTGCGAGAAATTATTCGTAGGGGTATTCAGGTGGAAAAGAACTGCAAGGCAGTGGTACAAGGGATTCTTAAAAAGCCAGAGAGCAATTCGATGTATCTGGTAATAACACGAGAAACTCAGAGTAATTGTATGAACAACAAGTGTATGTTGTTATCCATATGGATATATCGGTAGTAGGGAATTGAAAAGGCAGAGGGCACAAGGGTCTCGGGCATGATCAAAGAGTATCTTCAACATCTTCTGGTGCAGTCGGCGACCATCTGTGATAAAGGGCTCTCCGGGAGAAAGTATTTACGAGAACTTACAGTTAGTCCTTTTAGCAAAATCATTTAACCCGGATAGGAGAGAGTTCAGAGTCCCAGAGTATAGACAAGGAGTAAAAGATCCTAATACCACCCAATGGCGACGTGGGCCCGTAAGCCACACAGCCATGTTAGTAAAAGTTTAGCAATGACTAGACTCAACTTCGACCAAGGAGTTGGAAAGGGGGGATTCCTACAGGCAGTTGGCTCTGATACCAACTTGTGACGCCCCCGATTTGACCATACACTAATCATGCACGCAAATGTGTACGATCAAGATCAGGGACTCACGGGAAGATATCACAACACAACTCTACAACATAAATAAGTCATACAAGCATCATAATACAAGCCAGGGGCCTCGAGGGCTCAAATACAATTGCTCGATCATAGACGAGTCAGCGGAAGCAACAATTTCCGAGTACAGACATAAGTTAAACAAGTTTGCCTTAAGAAGGCTAGCACAAAAGTAGCAACGATCGAAAAGGCAAGGCCTCCTGCCTAGGACCTCCTAACTACTCCTCGAAGCCGAACTCCATGTAGAATCATCCAGAGGATCTCTAGCTCCTGGACTCCAGCATCTGGCTGCGACAATCAGGTATAGAAAGGGGAAAAGAGGGAGAAAGCAACCGTGAGTACTCATCCAAAGTACTCGCAAGCAAGGAGCTACACTACATATGCATGGGTATATGTGTAAAGGGCCATATCAGTGGACTGAACTGCAGAATGCCAGAATAAGGGGGGATAGCTAGTCCTGTCGAAGACTACGCTTCTGGCCACCTCCATCTTGCATCATGTAGAAGAGAGTAGATGGTAAGTTCACCAAGTAGCATCGCATAGCATAATCCTACCCGGCGATCCCCTCCTCGTCGCCCTGTTAGAGAGCGATCACCGGGTTGTATCTGGCACTTGGAAGGGTGTGTTTTATTGAGTATCCAGTTCTAGTTGTCATAAGGTCAAGGTACAACTCCGGGTCGTCCTTTTACCGAGGGACACGGCTATTCGAATAGATAAACTTCCCTGCAGGGGTGCACCACATAACCCAACACGTTCGATCCCATTTGGCCGGACACACTTTTCTGGGTCATGCCCGGCCTCGGAAGATCAACACGTCGCAGCCCCACCTAAGCACAACAGAGAGGTCAGCACGCCGGTCTAACCCTATGCGCGCAGGGGTCTGGGCCCATCGCCCTATGCACACCTGCACATTGCGTACGCGGCCGGAAGCAGACCTAGCCTAGTGGCGTTCCAGTCCAATCCGGCGCGCGCCACTCAGTCGTTGACGTCACGAAGGCTTCGGCTGATACCACGACGTCGGGATACCCATAACTACTCCTGCGTAGATGGTTAGTGCGTATAGACCAAATGGCCAGACTCAGATCAAATACCAAGAACTCGTTAAGCGTGTTATGTATCCGCGAACACCGACAAGGGCCAGGCCCACCTCTCTCCTAGGTGGTCTCAACCTGCCCTGTCGCTCCGCCATAAAGTAACAGTCGGGGGCCGTCAGGAACCCAGGCCCACCTCTACCGGGGTGGATCCACCTGTCCTTTCAGCCCCCTCATCAGAATCACTTGCGGGTACTCCTCGAGCCGACCCGACTTTAGTCACCACATGTGTCATGTATATAATGTATATAGGATATACCCGTGATCACCTCCCGAAGTGATCACGGCCCAGTAGTATAGCATGGCAGACGGACAAGAGTGTAGGGCCACTGATGGGTCACTAGCATCCTATACTAAGCAGTAGGATAGCAGGTAAGGGTAACAACTGTAGCAACAATGACAGGCTATGCATCAGGATAGGATTAACGGAAAGCAGTAACAAGCTACACTACTATAATGCAAGCAGTATAGAGAAGAATAGGCGATATCTGGTGATCAAGGGGGGGCTTGCCTGGTTGCTCTGGCAAGTATGGGTCGTCAACTCCGTAGTCGAACTGGGGTTCGCCGGTAGTCTCGGGGTCTACCGGAAAGAAATAACGGAGGGGGAACACAATAAATGACAGAGCAATCGAAGCAACACAAAGCGTAACATGACAATACGCGGTGCTAGGTGTGCCCTAACGCGGTAGTAGGTGATATCGGCAAAGGGGGGAAACATCCGGGAAAGTTTTCTCGAAGTTTGCATTTTTTGGACAGATGAAACGGAGGGGGAAAGTTGCAAGTTTGCTATGCTAGGGACGTCTGGCGGACGAACGGACTGCGTATTCGGATTCGGCTCGTCGTTCTGAGCAACTTTCATGTAGAAAGTATTTTCATCTGAGCTACGGTTTAAAAGACATGATTTTCTAAAGATTTACTAATTTCTGGAATTTAATTAATCATTTAATTTAATTCAAAATTGGATTTATGACATCAGCATGATGTCATGCTAACATCAGCAGTCAACAGGGGTTGACTAAGTCAAACTAACATGTGGGTCCAATGGGACCCACCTGTCATTCTCTATTTACGTTAATTAGGGTTTATCTAATTAATTACTGTTTAGTTAAATTAACTAATTAATTAGATTAATTTAAATAGGATTAATTAACTTAGTTAGTTAATTAATTAATTAAATTTATTTTTATTATTTGTTTTATTTATTTATTTATTTTTAATTCTTTTTTTCTTTTAACGTTCTCTGGGCTGGGCGAGGCCCATGTGTCATAGGCCCTAAGGGCCATAGCGGGTTCGGGTGGGCGTGGCGGGCAGCGGGGCGAAGGGGTGCCCGCACGCCCGGGCCACCAGGGGGTGCGGCGAGGCCGTAGAGGCGAGGGTGGTCGTCGGAGCATGCCCACTGTGAGCAGGCGGAGCAAGGCGGCCGCACGGGGCAGGGGCGCGGGCATCACGCCCGACGTGCGTGCAGGGGCGCGGCGTCGCGCGGGAAGCAGCGAGGCGACAGAGAGCATGCAGGGGGAGGCGCGGCGGCATGCGGCTGTGGGTGTGCGCGCGCAAGCAGTGGTGCAGCCGGGCGCGAGAGCGGCTGCGGAGTGCGCCCCGGGAGGGGCGTGAGCGCGAGAGGGACGGAGCAACGGTGGTCGGGCAGCGCGTGGTGCGCGGCGAGCGCGCAGCTGGGCATGCCGGAGCGCAGCGCGAGGGGAAAAGGAGGAGAGGCCGGGGCCTCACCGCGGATCCGTAGGGCCAAGGCAGCGGGGCTCAGGGAGGAGTCGGGGATGCGGGATCCGGCAACGTTGCCGAGGTGGAGTAGCTCCGGACGGCGTCGGGCGACGAGGCGCGGCGTCGAGGTGGCTCCAGGGACGGTGACTGGCGGGCGGTGTCGAGGGCGCCGGCGACGTCGGGGCGGCCCCCTCCTGATCCAGATCGGGATCGGGCAGAGGGGGCGAGGGAGAGGGGGGTCGGCGAGGAGGAGGTCGAGGACGACCTGTCCGGTAGGGAGGCGGCGCCGGCGATCAGTGTCGGGGGCGCGTGACGGGCGTTGGGGCTTGGGGCGCAGCCCGATCCAGACGGGGGGGAGGGGATCAAAGGGAGTGGGGAAGTGGGGGTGAACGTGGTGTGACTGGGTTAGGGTTTCGGGGAGTGGATAAGGGGAGTGGGGGAGTGCGCGGCAGGGTGGGCCGGCCTGGCGGCCCGGTGGGTTGCGGCCTGGTGGGCCAAAGCCCAATTGGCCGGGGGGTTTTCTTTTCATTTTTTTTGTGTGTTTCTTTTCTGTTTTATTTTAGTTACATTTTATTTTAGTTTTGTAAAATGCCAAATGAGCACCTAAATTAGTATTACTAATTAGTCCACTGCCACAATTAACTTGGCACCTAAATAAAATATTTTGTAATTGTTGAGTATTTAAAGTATTTAAATAATAGTTTTGCCACTGTTTTATTACCATTCTAATATTTGAACATTTTATAAAAGTGTGGTTCTCCACCATAACTACCTACGCATTATTTGGCACAACCCGAACATTTTAGTTTTAAAGTTTGAAAACTTTTGTTGTTTGCCTTTTATTCAATTTTGAATTTGAATTGGTTTTTGAACTAACGCGAGATTATCAACACTAACAGACGTGACGTGGCATCATTAGCGTAGGTTTACTGTAGCATAATTACCCGGGCGTCACACAATCAAACAAAGATGCACGGTTAAATCTCAAATAAGAATATCTAACCAGAAAGTTCAACTTAAGAACTCCGATTTGCAAAAAGAATCAAATCAAACGGAGCAACGAAACTCAAACTGCGAAAGAAACAAGATCCATTTACTAATCTGGACTAAAGTCAAATTTTACAGTACCAAAATCTTGTTCAAGTTGATAAACAGAAAGAGGGTTTCGAGACGAAGATCTAGGCGCTTGAATCGCCTGATTCCGATAAACGAGCGAAAAGATAAACTGAAACGAAAATCGGATCAGAAATCGCGATCGAAGATAATCGCAAAAAACCCGAGAAAAAGAAAAACTGATGAACAGGCTAATGAACGATCGTTCGTTGTTTGTAGCTAACGGGTGAAAACCGTTTGTTAAAAGAACGTACGGACGAACGTCCGCTAAATAAACTAAACCGAGAAAACCAACGAACCGATCTAAAAAAACGAAACTAGGGTTTTATAAAAAACGACGGTTTTTACCTAAACCAAAAAAAACGAACAGCGAGATCGGATCGGATC